>NW_023330120.1:0-24737 GCF_011100685.1 Canis lupus familiaris
TTCGATTTGATTCAATTCGATTCGAGTCTTTTTATTCGAGTCTTTTCGACTCGATTCAATTCAATACGATTCTTTTAGATTCGATTCGATTCGTTTTCGTTTCGATTCGACTTTTTTGATTCGATTCTTTTCGATTCGATTGTTTTCAATTCGATGATTCGATTCTTTTCAATTCTATGCTATTCAAAGCGATTCTTTTGTATTTGATTCGATCCAGTTGTTCTCTTTTTGATTCGTTCAATTCGTTTCTTTTTCGATTCGATTCAATTCTTTTCGATTCGATTCTTTTCGATTCGATTTGATTCTTTTCGATTCGATTCTATTCTTTTCTATTCCATTCGAATCGATTCGTTTTGATTGAATTCGATTCTTTTCGATTCGATTCAATTAGATTCTTTTCGATTGGATTCAATTTGTTTCGATTCGAATCCATTTGATTCTTTTCGATTGGATTCCATTCGATTCTTTTCGATTTGATTCAATTCGATTCTATTCATTTCGATTATTTTCGTTGAGATTAGATTCTTTTCGATTTGATTTTTTTCGGTTCGAGTCGATTCATTTCGCTTATTTTGGTTAGGATCAATTCAATTCGATTCTTTTTGATTTGATTTGATTCTATTCGATTTCTTTCGATTCTATTCTATTGTATTCTTTTCGATTCGATTCCATTCAATCCGATTCTTTTCGATTCGATTCGATTGTTTTAGATTTGATTCCATTCTTTCGATTCTCTTTGATATGATTCTTTTCGATTCGATTTGATACGATACTTTTTATTTTGATTCGAATCGATTCTCTTCGGTTCGATTCGTTTTGATTCTTTTCGATTCAATTCTATTCGAATTTTTTCGATTTGATTCGATTCGATTCTTTTAGATTCTACTTGATTTGTTTCTTTTCGATTCGTTTTGATTCGATTCTTTTTGATTCATGTCGAGTCGATTCGATTCTTTTGTTTCGATTCGAATCTTTTCAATTCGAATCTTTTCGTTACATGGAATTCGATTCTTTTCGATTTGATTCTTTATGATTTTTTTGAACTGGATTCAATTCGATTCTTTTTTTTATGATAGTCACAGAGAGAGTGAGAGAGGCAGAGACACTGGCAGAGGGAGAAGCAGGCTCCATGCACCGGGAGCCCGATGTGGGATTCGATCCCGGGTCTCCAGGATCGCGCCCTGGGCCAAAGGCAGGCGCTAAACCGCTGCGCCACCCAGGGATCCCTCAATTCGATTCTTTTTTATTCGAAGCTATTCGATTCTTTTTGATTCGATTTGATTCTATTCGATTTTTTTCGATTTGATTCGATTAGTTCCTTTTTGATTCAATTCATTTCTTTTGATTCAATTCGATTCGATTCTTTTGGATTCGATTCGATTCTTTTGGATTCGATTCTTTTGGATTCAAATCGAGTAGATTCTTTTCATTTCGATCGGATTCATTTCAATTCGATTCTTTTCGATTCGAATGTTTTCGAATCAATTCGATACTTTTTGATTCGATTCGATTCTTTTCGTGTCGATTTGATTCTTTTCGATTCGATTCTTTTCTATTTGAATCGATTCGATTCTTTTCATTTCGATTCGATTTGATTCAATTCGATTCTTTTCGATCAATTCAATTTGATTGTTTTCGATTTGATTCGATTCGATTCTTTTCGATTCTATTCAATTCGATTAGTTTCCATTCGATGATGCAATTGGATTCTTTTCGATTCGAGTCGATACGATTCGATTCTTTTTGATTAGATACAATTCGATTCTTTTCGATTCGATTCGATTCTTTTCAATTCGATTTGATGCTTTTCCATTTGATCTATTTGTTTCATTTCGATTCTTTTCGATTCAATTCGATTCTTTTCGATTCCATTAAATTTGATTCGATTCTTTTCGATTCGATTAGATTCTTTTCGATTTGATTCCATTCAGTTCGATTCTTTTCGATTCGATTGGATTCTTTTCGATTTGATCCAATTCTTTCGATTCGATTTGATTTGATTCTTTTCGATTCGATTCAATACGATTCTTTTCATTTCGATTCTAATCGATTCTCTTCGATTCAATTCGTTTCGATTCGTTTCGATTCTATTCGAATTTTTTCGATTCTATTCTATTCGATTCATTTTGAATCATTTCGATTTGATTCTGTTCGAGTGGTTTCTATTAGATTCTTTTCGATTTGATTCAATTCGATTCGAGTCTTTTTGATTCGAGTCTTTTCGACTCGATTCAATTCAATACGATTCTTTTAGATTCGATTCGATTCGATTGTTTTCGTTTCGATTCGACTTTTCTTGATTCGATTCTTTTCGATTCGATTGTTTTCAATTCGATTGATTCGATTCTTTTCAATTCTATGCTATTCAAAGCGATTCTTTTGTATTTGATTCGATTCGATTGTTTTCTTTTTGATTCGGTTCGATTCGTTTCTTTTCGATTCGATTCAATTCTTTTCGATTCGATTCTTTTCGATTCGATTTGATTCTTTTCGATTCGATTCTATTCTTTTCTATTCCATTCGAATCGATTCGTTTTGATTGAATTCGATTCTTTTCGATTCGATTCAATTAGATTCTTTTCGATTGGATTCAATTTGTTTCGATTCGAATCCATTTGATTCTTTTCGATTGGATTCCATTCGATTCTTTTCGATTTGATTCAATTCGATTCTATTCATTTCGATTATTTTCGTTGAGATTAGATTCTTTTCGATTTGATTTTTTTCGGTTCGAGTCGATTCATTTCGCTTATTTTGGTTAGGATCAATTCAATTCGATTCTTTTTGATTTGATTTGATTCTATTCGATTTCTTTCGATTCTATTCTATTGTATTCTTTTCGATTCGATTCCATTCAATCCGATTCTTTTCGATTCGATTCGATTGTTTTAGATTTGATTCCATTCTTTCGATTCTCTTTGATATGATTCTTTTCGATTCGATTTGATACGATACTTTTTATTTTGATTCGAATCGATTCTCTTCGGTTCGATTCGTTTTGATTCTTTTCGATTCAATTCTATTCGAATTTTTTCGATTTGATTCGATTCGATTCTTTTAGATTCTACTTGATTTGTTTCTTTTCGATTCGTTTTGATTCGATTCTTTTTGATTCATGTCGAGTCGATTCGATTCTTTTGTTTCGATTCGAATCTTTTCAATTCGAATCTTTTCGTTACATGGAATTCGATTCTTTTCGATTTGATTCTTTATGATTTTTTTGAACTGGATTCAATTCGATTCTTTTTTTTATGATAGTCACAGAGAGAGTGAGAGAGGCAGAGACACTGGCAGAGGGAGAAGCAGGCTCCATGCACCGGGAGCCCGATGTGGGATTCGATCCCGGGTCTCCAGGATCGCGCCCTGGGCCAAAGGCAGGCGCTAAACCGCTGCGCCACCCAGGGATCCCTCAATTCGATTCTTTTTATTCGAAGCTATTCGATTCTTTTGATTCGATTTGATTCTATTCGATTTTTTTCGATTTGATTCGATTAGTTCCTTTTTGATTCAATTCAATTCATTTCTTTTGATTCAATTCGATTCGATTCTTTTGGATTCGATTCGATTCTTTTGGATTCGATTCTTTTGGATTCGAATCGAGTAGATTCTTTTCATTTCGATCGGATTCATTTCAATTCGATTCTTTTCGATTCGAATGTTTTCGAATCAATTCGATACTTTTTGATTCGATTCGATTCTTTTCGTGTCGATTTGATTCTTTTCGATTCGATTCTTTTCTATTTGAATCGATTCGATTCTTTTCATTTCGATTCGATTTGATTCAATTCGATTCTTTTCGATCAATTCAATTTGATTGTTTTCGATTTGATTCGATTCGATTCTTTTCGATTCTATTCAATTCGATTAGTTTCCATTCGATGATGCAATTGGATTCTTTTCGATTCGAGTCGATACGATTCGATTCTTTTTGATTAGATACAATTCGATTCTTTTCGATTCGATTCGATTCTTTTCGATTCGATTCGACTCGATTTCATTCTTTTTGATTCGATTCGACTAGAATTTAATCGACTGATTCAATTTGATTCTTTTCTTTTCGGTTCGATTCTTTTCTATTCGATTTTTTTCTATTCAATTCGAGTCTTTTCAATTCGAATCTTTGCGATTCGATTCGATTTGATATTTTTAATTCGATTCGAGTCTTTTCGATTCGATTCGATTCTTTTCAATTCGATTCTTTTCGATTCGAGTCTTTTTGATTCGATTCATTTCGATTCGATTCGATTCTTTTCAATTCGATTTGATGCTTTTCCATTTGATCTGATTTGTTTCATTTCGATTCTTTTCGATTCAATTCGATTCTTTTCGATTCCATTAAATTTGATTCGATTCTTTTCGATTCGATTAGATTCTTTTCGATTTGATTCCATTCAGTTCGATTCTTTTCGATTCGATTGGATTCTTTTCGATTTGATTCAATTCTTTCGATTCGATTTGATTTGATTCTTTTCGATTCGATTCAATACGATTCTTTTCATTTCGATTCTAATCGATTCTCTTCGATTCAATTCGTTTCGATTCGTTTCGATTCTATTCGAATTTTTTCGATTCTATTCTATTCGATTCATTTTGAATCATTTCGATTTGATTCTGTTCGAGTGGTTTCTATTAGATTCTTTTCGATTTGATTCAATTCGATTCGAGTCTTTTTGATTCGAGTCTTTTCGACTCGATTCAATTCAATACGATTCTTTTAGATTCGATTCGATTCGATTGTTTTCGTTTCGATTCGACTTTTCTTGATTCGATTCTTTTCGATTCGATTGTTTTCAATTCGATTGATTCGATTCTTTTCAATTCTATGCTATTCAAAGCGATTCTTTTGTATTTGATTCGATTCGATTGTTTTCTTTTTGATTCGGTTCGATTCGTTTCTTTTCGATTCGATTCAATTCTTTTCGATTCGATTCTTTTCGATTCGATTTGATTCTTTTCGATTCGATTCTATTCTTTTCTATTCCATTCGAATCGATTCGTTTTGATTGAATTCGATTCTTTTCGATTCGATTCAATTAGATTCTTTTCGATTGGATTCAATTTGTTTCGATTCGAATCCATTTGATTCTTTTCGATTGGATTCCATTCGATTCTTTTCGATTTGATTCAATTCGATTCTATTCATTTCGATTATTTTCGTTGAGATTAGATTCTTTTCGATTTGATTTTTTTCGGTTCGAGTCGATTCATTTCGCTTATTTTGGTTAGGATCAATTCAATTCGATTCTTTTTGATTTGATTTGATTCTATTCGATTTCTTTCGATTCTATTCTATTGTATTCTTTTCGATTCGATTCCATTCAATCCGATTCTTTTCGATTCGATTCGATTGTTTTAGATTTGATTCCATTCTTTCGATTCTCTTTGATATGATTCTTTTCGATTCGATTTGATACGATACTTTTTATTTTGATTCGAATCGATTCTCTTCGGTTCGATTCGTTTTGATTCTTTTCGATTCAATTCTATTCGAATTTTTTCGATTTGATTCGATTCGATTCTTTTAGATTCTACTTGATTTGTTTCTTTTCGATTCGTTTTGATTCGATTCTTTTTGATTCATGTCGATTCGATTCGATTCTTTTGTTTCGATTCGAATCTTTTCAATTCGAATCTTTTCGTTACATGGAATTCGATTCTTTTCGATTTGATTCTTTATGATTTTTTTGAACTGGATTCAATTCGATTCTTTTTTTTATGATAGTCACAGAGAGAGTGAGAGAGGCAGAGACACTGGCAGAGGGAGAAGCAGGCTCCATGCACCGGGAGCCCGATGTGGGATTCGATCCCGGGTCTCCAGGATCGCGCCCTGGGCCAAAGGCAGGCGCTAAACCGCTGCGCCACCCAGGGATCCCTCAATTCGATTCTTTTTTATTCGAAGCTATTCGATTCTTTTTGATTCGATTTGATTCTATTCGATTTTTTTCGATTTGATTCGATTAGTTCCTTTTTGATTCAATTCATTTCTTTTGATTCAATTCGATTCGATTCTTTTGGATTCGATTCGATTCTTTTGGATTCGATTCTTTTGGATTCGAATCGAGTAGATTCTTTTCATTTCGATCGGATTCATTTCAATTCGATTCTTTTCGATTCGAATGTTTTCGAATCAATTCGATACTTTTTGATTCGATTCGATTCTTTTCGTGTCGATTTGATTCTTTTCGATTCGATTCTTTTCTATTTGAATCGATTCGATTCTTTTCATTTCGATTCGATTTGATTCAATTCGATTCTTTTCGATCAATTCAATTTGATTGTTTTCGATTTGATTCGATTCGATTCTTTTCGATTCTATTCAATTCGATTAGTTTCCATTCGATGATGCAATTGGATTCTTTTCGATTCGAGTCGATACGATTCGATTCTTTTTGATTAGATACAATTCGATTCTTTTCGATTCGATTCGATTCTTTTCAATTCGATTTGATGCTTTTCCATTTGATCTATTTGTTTCATTTCGATTCTTTTCGATTCAATTCGATTCTTTTCGATTCCATTAAATTTGATTCGATTCTTTTCGATTCGATTAGATTCTTTTCGATTTGATTCCATTCAGTTCGATTCTTTTCGATTCGATTGGATTCTTTTCGATTTGATCCAATTCTTTCGATTCGATTTGATTTGATTCTTTTCGATTCGATTCAATACGATTCTTTTCATTTCGATTCTAATCGATTCTCTTCGATTCAATTCGTTTCGATTCGTTTCGATTCTATTCGAATTTTTTCGATTCTATTCTATTCGATTCATTTTGAATCATTTCGATTTGATTCTGTTCGAGTGGTTTCTATTAGATTCTTTTCGATTTGATTCAATTCGATTCGAGTCTTTTTGATTCGAGTCTTTTCGACTCGATTCAATTCAATACGATTCTTTTAGATTCGATTCGATTCGATTGTTTTCGTTTCGATTCGACTTTTCTTGATTCGATTCTTTTCGATTCGATTGTTTTCAATTCGATTGATTCGATTCTTTTCAATTCTATGCTATTCAAAGCGATTCTTTTGTATTTGATTCGATTCGATTGTTTTCTTTTTGATTCGGTTCGATTCGTTTCTTTTCGATTCGATTCAATTCTTTTCGATTCGATTCTTTTCGATTCGATTTGATTCTTTTCGATTCGATTCTATTCTTTTCTATTCCATTCGAATCGATTCGTTTTGATTGAATTCGATTCTTTTCGATTCGATTCAATTAGATTCTTTTCGATTGGATTCAATTTGTTTCGATTCGAATCCATTTGATTCTTTTCGATTGGATTCCATTCGATTCTTTTCGATTTGATTCAATTCGATTCTATTCATTTCGATTATTTTCGTTGAGATTAGATTCTTTTCGATTTGATTTTTTTCGGTTCGAGTCGATTCATTTCGCTTATTTTGGTTAGGATCAATTCAATTCGATTCTTTTTGATTTGATTTGATTCTATTCGATTTCTTTCGATTCTATTCTATTGTATTCTTTTCGATTCGATTCCATTCAATCCGATTCTTTTCGATTCGATTCGATTGTTTTAGATTTGATTCCATTCTTTCGATTCTCTTTGATATGATTCTTTTCGATTCGATTTGATACGATACTTTTTATTTTGATTCGAATCGATTCTCTTCGGTTCGATTCGTTTTGATTCTTTTCGATTCAATTCTATTCGAATTTTTTCGATTTGATTCGATTCGATTCTTTTAGATTCTACTTGATTTGTTTCTTTTCGATTCGTTTTGATTCGATTCTTTTTGATTCATGTCGAGTCGATTCGATTCTTTTGTTTCGATTCGAATCTTTTCAATTCGAATCTTTTCGTTACATGGAATTCGATTCTTTTCGATTTGATTCTTTATGATTTTTTTGAACTGGATTCAATTCGATTCTTTTTTTTATGATAGTCACAGAGAGAGTGAGAGAGGCAGAGACACTGGCAGAGGGAGAAGCAGGCTCCATGCACCGGGAGCCCGATGTGGGATTCGATCCCGGGTCTCCAGGATCGCGCCCTGGGCCAAAGGCAGGCGCTAAACCGCTGCGCCACCCAGGGATCCCTCAATTCGATTCTTTTTTATTCGAAGCTATTCGATTCTTTTTGATTCGATTTGATTCTATTCGATTTTTTTCGATTTGATTCGATTAGTTCCTTTTTGATTCAATTCATTTCTTTTGATTCAATTCGATTCGATTCTTTTGGATTCGATTCGATTCTTTTGGATTCGATTCTTTTGGATTCGAATCGAGTAGATTCTTTTCATTTCGATCGGATTCATTTCAATTCGATTCTTTTCGATTCGAATGTTTTCGAATCAATTCGATACTTTTTGATTCGATTCGATTCTTTTCGTGTCGATTTGATTCTTTTCGATTCGATTCTTTTCTATTTGAATCGATTCGATTCTTTTCATTTCGATTCGATTTGATTCAATTCGATTCTTTTCGATCAATTCAATTTGATTGTTTTCGATTTGATTCGATTCGATTCTTTTCGATTCTATTCAATTCGATTAGTTTCCATTCGATGATGCAATTGGATTCTTTTCGATTCGAGTCGATACGATTCGATTCTTTTTGATTAGATACAATTCGATTCTTTTCGATTCGATTCGATTCTTTTCAATTCGATTTGATGCTTTTCCATTTGATCTATTTGTTTCATTTCGATTCTTTTCGATTCAATTCGATTCTTTTCGATTCCATTAAATTTGATTCGATTCTTTTCGATTCGATTAGATTCTTTTCGATTTGATTCCATTCAGTTCGATTCTTTTCGATTCGATTGGATTCTTTTCGATTTGATCCAATTCTTTCGATTCGATTTGATTTGATTCTTTTCGATTCGATTCAATACGATTCTTTTCATTTCGATTCTAATCGATTCTCTTCGATTCAATTCGTTTCGATTCGTTTCGATTCTATTCGAATTTTTTCGATTCTATTCTATTCGATTCATTTTGAATCATTTCGATTTGATTCTGTTCGAGTGGTTTCTATTAGATTCTTTTCGATTTGATTCAATTCGATTCGAGTCTTTTTGATTCGAGTCTTTTCGACTCGATTCAATTCAATACGATTCTTTTAGATTCGATTCGATTCGATTGTTTTCGTTTCGATTCGACTTTTCTTGATTCGATTCTTTTCGATTCGATTGTTTTCAATTCGATTGATTCGATTCTTTTCAATTCTATGCTATTCAAAGCGATTCTTTTGTATTTGATTCGATTCGATTGTTTTCTTTTTGATTCGGTTCGATTCGTTTCTTTTCGATTCGATTCAATTCTTTTCGATTCGATTCTTTTCGATTCGATTTGATTCTTTTCGATTCGATTCTATTCTTTTCTATTCCATTCGAATCGATTCGTTTTGATTGAATTCGATTCTTTTCGATTCGATTCAATTAGATTCTTTTCGATTGGATTCAATTTGTTTCGATTCGAATCCATTTGATTCTTTTCGATTGGATTCCATTCGATTCTTTTCGATTTGATTCAATTCGATTCTATTCATTTCGATTATTTTCGTTGAGATTAGATTCTTTTCGATTTGATTTTTTTCGGTTCGAGTCGATTCATTTCGCTTATTTTGGTTAGGATCAATTCAATTCGATTCTTTTTGATTTGATTTGATTCTATTCGATTTCTTTCGATTCTATTCTATTGTATTCTTTTCGATTCGATTCCATTCAATCCGATTCTTTTCGATTCGATTCGATTGTTTTAGATTTGATTCCATTCTTTCGATTCTCTTTGATATGATTCTTTTCGATTCGATTTGATACGATACTTTTTATTTTGATTCGAATCGATTCTCTTCGGTTCGATTCGTTTTGATTCTTTTCGATTCAATTCTATTCGAATTTTTTCGATTTGATTCGATTCGATTCTTTTAGATTCTACTTGATTTGTTTCTTTTCGATTCGTTTTGATTCGATTCTTTTTGATTCATGTCGAGTCGATTCGATTCTTTTGTTTCGATTCGAATCTTTTCAATTCGAATCTTTTCGTTACATGGAATTCGATTCTTTTCGATTTGATTCTTTATGATTTTTTTGAACTGGATTCAATTCGATTCTTTTTTTTATGATAGTCACAGAGAGAGTGAGAGAGGCAGAGACACTGGCAGAGGGAGAAGCAGGCTCCATGCACCGGGAGCCCGATGTGGGATTCGATCCCGGGTCTCCAGGATCGCGCCCTGGGCCAAAGGCAGGCGCTAAACCGCTGCGCCACCCAGGGATCCCTCAATTCGATTCTTTTTTATTCGAAGCTATTCGATTCTTTTGATTCGATTTGATTCTATTCGATTTTTTTCGATTTGATTCGATTAGTTCCTTTTTGATTCAATTCAATTCATTTCTTTTGATTCAATTCGATTCGATTCTTTTGGATTCGATTCGATTCTTTTGGATTCGATTCTTTTGGATTCGAATCGAGTAGATTCTTTTCATTTCGATCGGATTCATTTCAATTCGATTCTTTTCGATTCGAATGTTTTCGAATCAATTCGATACTTTTTGATTCGATTCGATTCTTTTCGTGTCGATTTGATTCTTTTCGATTCGATTCTTTTCTATTTGAATCGATTCGATTCTTTTCATTTCGATTCGATTTGATTCAATTCGATTCTTTTCGATCAATTCAATTTGATTGTTTTCGATTTGATTCGATTCGATTCTTTTCGATTCTATTCAATTCGATTAGTTTCCATTCGATGATGCAATTGGATTCTTTTCGATTCGAGTCGATACGATTCGATTCTTTTTGATTAGATACAATTCGATTCTTTTCGATTCGATTCGATTCTTTTCGATTCGATTCGACTCGATTTCATTCTTTTTGATTCGATTCGACTAGAATTTAATCGACTGATTCAATTTGATTCTTTTCTTTTCGGTTCGATTCTTTTCTATTCGATTTTTTTCTATTCAATTCGAGTCTTTTCAATTCGAATCTTTGCGATTCGATTCGATTTGATATTTTTAATTCGATTCGAGTCTTTTCGATTCGATTCGATTCTTTTCAATTCGATTCTTTTCGATTCGAGTCTTTTTGATTCGATTCATTTCGATTCGATTCGATTCTTTTCAATTCGATTTGATGCTTTTCCATTTGATCTGATTTGTTTCATTTCGATTCTTTTCGATTCAATTCGATTCTTTTCGATTCCATTAAATTTGATTCGATTCTTTTCGATTCGATTAGATTCTTTTCGATTTGATTCCATTCAGTTCGATTCTTTTCGATTCGATTGGATTCTTTTCGATTTGATTCAATTCTTTCGATTCGATTTGATTTGATTCTTTTCGATTCGATTCAATACGATTCTTTTCATTTCGATTCTAATCGATTCTCTTCGATTCAATTCGTTTCGATTCGTTTCGATTCTATTCGAATTTTTTCGATTCTATTCTATTCGATTCATTTTGAATCATTTCGATTTGATTCTGTTCGAGTGGTTTCTATTAGATTCTTTTCGATTTGATTCAATTCGATTCGAGTCTTTTTGATTCGAGTCTTTTCGACTCGATTCAATTCAATACGATTCTTTTAGATTCGATTCGATTCGATTGTTTTCGTTTCGATTCGACTTTTCTTGATTCGATTCTTTTCGATTCGATTGTTTTCAATTCGATTGATTCGATTCTTTTCAATTCTATGCTATTCAAAGCGATTCTTTTGTATTTGATTCGATTCGATTGTTTTCTTTTTGATTCGGTTCGATTCGTTTCTTTTCGATTCGATTCAATTCTTTTCGATTCGATTCTTTTCGATTCGATTTGATTCTTTTCGATTCGATTCTATTCTTTTCTATTCCATTCGAATCGATTCGTTTTGATTGAATTCGATTCTTTTCGATTCGATTCAATTAGATTCTTTTCGATTGGATTCAATTTGTTTCGATTCGAATCCATTTGATTCTTTTCGATTGGATTCCATTCGATTCTTTTCGATTTGATTCAATTCGATTCTATTCATTTCGATTATTTTCGTTGAGATTAGATTCTTTTCGATTTGATTTTTTTCGGTTCGAGTCGATTCATTTCGCTTATTTTGGTTAGGATCAATTCAATTCGATTCTTTTTGATTTGATTTGATTCTATTCGATTTCTTTCGATTCTATTCTATTGTATTCTTTTCGATTCGATTCCATTCAATCCGATTCTTTTCGATTCGATTCGATTGTTTTAGATTTGATTCCATTCTTTCGATTCTCTTTGATATGATTCTTTTCGATTCGATTTGATACGATACTTTTTATTTTGATTCGAATCGATTCTCTTCGGTTCGATTCGTTTTGATTCTTTTCGATTCAATTCTATTCGAATTTTTTCGATTTGATTCGATTCGATTCTTTTAGATTCTACTTGATTTGTTTCTTTTCGATTCGTTTTGATTCGATTCTTTTTGATTCATGTCGATTCGATTCGATTCTTTTGTTTCGATTCGAATCTTTTCAATTCGAATCTTTTCGTTACATGGAATTCGATTCTTTTCGATTTGATTCTTTATGATTTTTTTGAACTGGATTCAATTCGATTCTTTTTTTTATGATAGTCACAGAGAGAGTGAGAGAGGCAGAGACACTGGCAGAGGGAGAAGCAGGCTCCATGCACCGGGAGCCCGATGTGGGATTCGATCCCGGGTCTCCAGGATCGCGCCCTGGGCCAAAGGCAGGCGCTAAACCGCTGCGCCACCCAGGGATCCCTCAATTCGATTCTTTTTTATTCGAAGCTATTCGATTCTTTTGATTCGATTTGATTCTATTCGATTTTTTTCGATTTGATTCGATTAGTTCCTTTTTGATTCAATTCAATTCATTTCTTTTGATTCAATTCGATTCGATTCTTTTGGATTCGATTCGATTCTTTTGGATTCGATTCTTTTGGATTCGAATCGAGTAGATTCTTTTCATTTCGATCGGATTCATTTCAATTCGATTCTTTTCGATTCGAATGTTTTCGAATCAATTCGATACTTTTTGATTCGATTCGATTCTTTTCGTGTCGATTTGATTCTTTTCGATTCGATTCTTTTCTATTTGAATCGATTCGATTCTTTTCATTTCGATTCGATTTGATTCAATTCGATTCTTTTCGATCAATTCAATTTGATTGTTTTCGATTTGATTCGATTCGATTCTTTTCGATTCTATTCAATTCGATTAGTTTCCATTCGATGATGCAATTGGATTCTTTTCGATTCGAGTCGATACGATTCGATTCTTTTTGATTAGATACAATTCGATTCTTTTCGATTCGATTCGATTCTTTTCGATTCGATTAGACTCGATTTCATTCTTTTTGATTCGATTCGACTAGAATTTAATCGACTGATTCAATTTGATTCTTTTCTTTTCGGTTCGATTCTTTTCTATTCGATTTTTTTCTATTCAATTCGAGTCTTTTCAATTCGAATCTTTGCGATTCGATTCGATTTGATATTTTTAATTCGATTCGAGTCTTTTCGATTCGATTCGATTCTTTTCAATTCGATTCTTTTCGATTCGAGTCTTTTTGATTCGATTATTTCGATTCGATTCGATTCTTTTCAATTCGATTTGATGCTTTTCCATTTGATCTGATTTGTTTCATTTCGATTCTTTTCGATTCAATTCGATTCTTTTCGATTCCATTAAATTTGATTCGATTCTTTTCGATTCGATTAGATTCTTTTCGATTTGATTCCATTCAGTTCGATTCTTTTCGATTCGATTGGATTCTTTTCGATTTGATTCAATTCTTTCGATTCGATTTGATTTGATTCTTTTCGATTCGATTCAATACGATTCTTTTCATTTCGATTCTAATCGATTCTCTTCGATTCAATTCGTTTCGATTCGTTTCGATTCTATTCGAATTTTTTCGATTCTATTCTATTCGATTCATTTTGAATCATTTCGATTTGATTCTGTTCGAGTGGTTTCTATTAGATTCTTTTCGATTTGATTCAATTCGATTCGAGTCTTTTTGATTCGAGTCTTTTCGACTCGATTCAATTCAATACGATTCTTTTAGATTCGATTCGATTCGATTGTTTTCGTTTCGATTCGACTTTTCTTGATTCGATTCTTTTCGATTCGATTGTTTTCAATTCGATTGATTCGATTCTTTTCAATTCTATGCTATTCAAAGCGATTCTTTTGTATTTGATTCGATTCGATTGTTTTCTTTTTGATTCGGTTCGATTCGTTTCTTTTCGATTCGATTCAATTCTTTTCGATTCGATTCTTTTCGATTCGATTTGATTCTTTTCGATTCGATTCTATTCTTTTCTATTCCATTCGAATCGATTCGTTTTGATTGAATTCGATTCTTTTCGATTCGATTCAATTAGATTCTTTTCGATTGGATTCAATTTGTTTCGATTCGAATCCATTTGATTCTTTTCGATTGGATTCCATTCGATTCTTTTCGATTTGATTCAATTCGATTCTATTCATTTCGATTATTTTCGTTGAGATTAGATTCTTTTCGATTTGATTTTTTTCGGTTCGAGTCGATTCATTTCGCTTATTTTGGTTAGGATCAATTCAATTCGATTCTTTTTGATTTGATTTGATTCTATTCGATTTCTTTCGATTCTATTCTATTGTATTCTTTTCGATTCGATTCCATTCAATCCGATTCTTTTCGATTCGATTCGATTGTTTTAGATTTGATTCCATTCTTTCGATTCTCTTTGATATGATTCTTTTCGATTCGATTTGATACGATACTTTTTATTTTGATTCGAATCGATTCTCTTCGGTTCGATTCGTTTTGATTCTTTTCGATTCAATTCTATTCGAATTTTTTCGATTTGATTCGATTCGATTCTTTTAGATTCTACTTGATTTGTTTCTTTTCGATTCGTTTTGATTCGATTCTTTTTGATTCATGTCGAGTCGATTCGATTCTTTTGTTTCGATTCGAATCTTTTCAATTCGAATCTTTTCGTTACATGGAATTCGATTCTTTTCGATTTGATTCTTTATGATTTTTTTGAACTGGATTCAATTCGATTCTTTTTTTTATGATAGTCACAGAGAGAGTGAGAGAGGCAGAGACACTGGCAGAGGGAGAAGCAGGCTCCATGCACCGGGAGCCCGATGTGGGATTCGATCCCGGGTCTCCAGGATCGCGCCCTGGGCCAAAGGCAGGCGCTAAACCGCTGCGCCACCCAGGGATCCCTCAATTCGATTCTTTTTATTCGAAGCTATTCGATTCTTTTGATTCGATTTGATTCTATTCGATTTTTTTCGATTTGATTCGATTAGTTCCTTTTTGATTCAATTCAATTCATTTCTTTTGATTCAATTCGATTCGATTCTTTTGGATTCGATTCGATTCTTTTGGATTCGATTCTTTTGGATTCGAATCGAGTAGATTCTTTTCATTTCGATCGGATTCATTTCAATTCGATTCTTTTCGATTCGAATGTTTTCGAATCAATTCGATACTTTTTGATTCGATTCGATTCTTTTCGTGTCGATTTGATTCTTTTCGATTCGATTCTTTTCTATTTGAATCGATTCGATTCTTTTCATTTCGATTCGATTTGATTCAATTCGATTCTTTTCGATCAATTCAATTTGATTGTTTTCGATTTGATTCGATTCGATTCTTTTCGATTCTATTCAATTCGATTAGTTTCCATTCGATGATGCAATTGGATTCTTTTCGATTCGAGTCGATACGATTCGATTCTTTTTGATTAGATACAATTCGATTCTTTTCGATTCGATTCGATTCTTTTCGATTCGATTCGACTCGATTTCATTCTTTTTGATTCGATTCGACTAGAATTTAATCGACTGATTCAATTTGATTCTTTTCTTTTCGGTTCGATTCTTTTCTATTCGATTTTTTTCTATTCAATTCGAGTCTTTTCAATTCGAATCTTTGCGATTCGATTCGATTTGATATTTTTAATTCGATTCGAGTCTTTTCGATTCGATTCGATTCTTTTCAATTCGATTCTTTTCGATTCGAGTCTTTTTGATTCGATTCATTTCGATTCGATTCGATTCTTTTCAATTCGATTTGATGCTTTTCCATTTGATCTGATTTGTTTCATTTCGATTCTTTTCGATTCAATTCGATTCTTTTCGATTCCATTAAATTTGATTCGATTCTTTTCGATTCGATTAGATTCTTTTCGATTTGATTCCATTCAGTTCGATTCTTTTCGATTCGATTGGATTCTTTTCGATTTGATCCAATTCTTTCGATTCGATTTGATTTGATTCTTTTCGATTCGATTCAATACGATTCTTTTCATTTCGATTCTAATCGATTCTCTTCGATTCAATTCGTTTCGATTCGTTTCGATTCTATTCGAATTTTTTCGATTCTATTCTATTCGATTCATTTTGAATCATTTCGATTTGATTCTGTTCGAGTGGTTTCTATTAGATTCTTTTCGATTTGATTCAATTCGATTCGAGTCTTTTTGATTCGAGTCTTTTCGACTCGATTCAATTCAATACGATTCTTTTAGATTCGATTCGATTCGATTGTTTTCGTTTCGATTCGACTTTTTTTGATTCGATTCTTTTCGATTCGATTGTTTTCAATTCGATTGATTCGATTCTTTTCAATTCTATGCTATTCAAAGCGATTCTTTTGTATTTGATTCGATTCGATTGTTTTCTTTTTGATTCGGTTCGATTCGTTTCTTTTCGATTCGATTCAATTCTTTTCGATTCGATTCTTTTCGATTCGATTTGATTCTTTTCGATTCGATTCTATTCTTTTCTATTCCATTCGAATCGATTCGTTTTGATTGAATTCGATTCTTTTCGATTCGATTCAATTAGATTCTTTTCGATTGGATTCAATTTGTTTCGATTCGAATCCATTTGATTCTTTTCGATTGGATTCCATTCGATTCTTTTCGATTTGATTCAATTCGATTCTATTCATTTCGATTATTTTCGTTGAGATTAGATTCTTTTCGATTTGATTTTTTTCGGTTCGAGTCGATTCATTTCGCTTATTTTGGTTAGGATCAATTCAATTCGATTCTTTTTGATTTGATTTGATTCTATTCGATTTCTTTCGATTCTATTCTATTGTATTCTTTTCGATTCGATTCCATTCAATCCGATTCTTTTCGATTCGATTCGATTGTTTTAGATTTGATTCCATTCTTTCGATTCTCTTTGATATGATTCTTTTCGATTCGATTTGATACGATACTTTTTATTTTGATTCGAATCGATTCTCTTCGGTTCGATTCGTTTTGATTCTTTTCGATTCAATTCTATTCGAATTTTTTCGATTTGATTCGATTCGATTCTTTTAGATTCTACTTGATTTGTTTCTTTTCGATTCGTTTTGATTCGATTCTTTTTGATTCATGTCGATTCGATTCGATTCTTTTGTTTCGATTCGAATCTTTTCAATTCGAATCTTTTCGTTACATGGAATTCGATTCTTTTCGATTTGATTCTTTATGATTTTTTTGAACTGGATTCAATTCGATTCTTTTTTTTATGATAGTCACAGAGAGAGTGAGAGAGGCAGAGACACTGGCAGAGGGAGAAGCAGGCTCCATGCACCGGGAGCCCGATGTGGGATTCGATCCCGGGTCTCCAGGATCGCGCCCTGGGCCAAAGGCAGGCGCTAAACCGCTGCGCCACCCAGGGATCCCTCAATTCGATTCTTTTTTATTCGAAGCTATTCGATTCTTTTTGATTCGATTTGATTCTATTCGATTTTTTTCGATTTGATTCGATTAGTTCCTTTTTGATTCAATTCAATTCATTTCTTTTGATTCAATTCGATTCGATTCTTTTGGATTCGATTCGATTCTTTTGGATTCGATTCTTTTGGATTCGAATCGAGTAGATTCTTTTCATTTCGATCGGATTCATTTCAATTCGATTCTTTTCGATTCGAATGTTTTCGAATCAATTCGATACTTTTTGATTCGATTCGATTCTTTTCGTGTCGATTTGATTCTTTTCGATTCGATTCTTTTCTATTTGAATCGATTCGATTCTTTTCATTTCGATTCGATTTGATTCAATTCGATTCTTTTCGATCAATTCAATTTGATTGTTTTCGATTTGATTCGATTCGATTCTTTTCGATTCTATTCAATTCGATTAGTTTCCATTCGATGATGCAATTGGATTCTTTTCGATTCGAGTCGATACGATTCGATTCTTTTTGATTAGATACAATTCGATTCTTTTCGATTCGATTCGATTCTTTTCAATTCGATTTGATGCTTTTCCATTTGATCTATTTGTTTCATTTCGATTCTTTTCGATTCAATTCGATTCTTTTCGATTCCATTAAATTTGATTCGATTCTTTTCGATTCGATTAGATTCTTTTCGATTTGATTCCATTCAGTTCGATTCTTTTCGATTCGATTGGATTCTTTTCGATTTGATCCAATTCTTTCGATTCGATTTGATTTGATTCTTTTCGATTCGATTCAATACGATTCTTTTCATTTCGATTCTAATCGATTCTCTTCGATTCAATTCGTTTCGATTCGTTTCGATTCTATTCGAATTTTTTCGATTCTATTCTATTCGATTCATTTTGAATCATTTCGATTTGATTCTGTTCGAGTGGTTTCTATTAGATTCTTTTCGATTTGATTCAATTCGATTCGAGTCTTTTTGATTCGAGTCTTTTCGACTCGATTCAATTCAATACGATTCTTTTAGATTCGATTCGATTCGATTGTTTTCGTTTCGATTCGACTTTTCTTGATTCGATTCTTTTCGATTCGATTGTTTTCAATTCGATTGATTCGATTCTTTTCAATTCTATGCTATTCAAAGCGATTCTTTTGTATTTGATTCGATTCGATTGTTTTCTTTTTGATTCGGTTCGATTCGTTTCTTTTCGATTCGATTCAATTCTTTTCGATTCGATTCTTTTCGATTCGATTTGATTCTTTTCGATTCGATTCTATTCTTTTCTATTCCATTCGAATCGATTCGTTTTGATTGAATTCGATTCTTTTCGATTCGATTCAATTAGATTCTTTTCGATTGGATTCAATTTGTTTCGATTCGAATCCATTTGATTCTTTTCGATTGGATTCCATTCGATTCTTTTCGATTTGATTCAATTCGATTCTATTCATTTCGATTATTTTCGTTGAGATTAGATTCTTTTCGATTTGATTTTTTTCGGTTCGAGTCGATTCATTTCGCTTATTTTGGTTAGGATCAATTCAATTCGATTCTTTTTGATTTGATTTGATTCTATTCGATTTCTTTCGATTCTATTCTATTGTATTCTTTTCGATTCGATTCCATTCAATCCGATTCTTTTCGATTCGATTCGATTGTTTTAGATTTGATTCCATTCTTTCGATTCTCTTTGATATGATTCTTTTCGATTCGATTTGATACGATACTTTTTATTTTGATTCGAATCGATTCTCTTCGGTTCGATTCGTTTTGATTCTTTTCGATTCAATTCTATTCGAATTTTTTCGATTTGATTCGATTCGATTCTTTTAGATTCTACTTGATTTGTTTCTTTTCGATTCGTTTTGATTCGATTCTTTTTGATTCATGTCGAGTCGATTCGATTCTTTTGTTTCGATTCGAATCTTTTCAATTCGAATCTTTTCGTTACATGGAATTCGATTCTTTTCGATTTGATTCTTTATGATTTTTTTGAACTGGATTCAATTCGATTCTTTTTTTTATGATAGTCACAGAGAGAGTGAGAGAGGCAGAGACACTGGCAGAGGGAGAAGCAGGCTCCATGCACCGGGAGCCCGATGTGGGATTCGATCCCGGGTCTCCAGGATCGCGCCCTGGGCCAAAGGCAGGCGCTAAACCGCTGCGCCACCCAGGGATCCCTCAATTCGATTCTTTTTTATTCGAAGCTATTCGATTCTTTTTGATTCGATTTGATTCTATTCGATTTTTTTCGATTTGATTCGATTAGTTCCTTTTTGATTCAATTCATTTCTTTTGATTCAATTCGATTCGATTCTTTTGGATTCGATTCGATTCTTTTGGATTCGATTCTTTTGGATTCGAATCGAGTAGATTCTTTTCATTTCGATCGGATTCATTTCAATTCGATTCTTTTCGATTCGAATGTTTTCGAATCAATTCGATACTTTTTGATTCGATTCGATTCTTTTCGTGTCGATTTGATTCTTTTCGATTCGATTCTTTTCTATTTGAATCGATTCGATTCTTTTCATTTCGATTCGATTTGATTCAATTCGATTCTTTTCGATCAATTCAATTTGATTGTTTTCGATTTGATTCGATTCGATTCTTTTCGATTCTATTCAATTCGATTAGTTTCCATTCGATGATGCAATTGGATTCTTTTCGATTCGAGTCGATACGATTCGATTCTTTTTGATTAGATACAATTCGATTCTTTTCGATTCGATTCGATTCTTTTCAATTCGATTTGATGCTTTTCCATTTGATCTATTTGTTTCATTTCGATTCTTTTCGATTCAATTCGATTCTTTTCGATTCCATTAAATTTGATTCGATTCTTTTCGATTCGATTAGATTCTTTTCGATTTGATTCCATTCAGTTCGATTCTTTTCGATTCGATTGGATTCTTTTCGATTTGATCCAATTCTTTCGATTCGATTTGATTTGATTCTTTTCGATTCGATTCAATACGATTCTTTTCATTTCGATTCTAATCGATTCTCTTCGATTCAATTCGTTTCGATTCGTTTCGATTCTATTCGAATTTTTTCGATTCTATTCTATTCGATTCATTTTGAATCATTTCGATTTGATTCTGTTCGAGTGGTTTCTATTAGATTCTTTTCGATTTGATTCAATTCGATTCGAGTCTTTTTGATTCGAGTCTTTTCGACTCGATTCAATTCAATACGATTCTTTTAGATTCGATTCGATTCGATTGTTTTCGTTTCGATTCGACTTTTCTTGATTCGATTCTTTTCGATTCGATTGTTTTCAATTCGATTGATTCGATTCTTTTCAATTCTATGCTATTCAAAGCGATTCTTTTGTATTTGATTCGATTCGATTGTTTTCTTTTTGATTCGGTTCGATTCGTTTCTTTTCGATTCGATTCAATTCTTTTCGATTCGATTCTTTTCGATTCGATTTGATTCTTTTCGATTCGATTCTATTCTTTTCTATTCCATTCGAATCGATTCGTTTTGATTGAATTCGATTCTTTTCGATTCGATTCAATTAGATTCTTTTCGATTGGATTCAATTTGTTTCGATTCGAATCCATTTGATTCTTTTCGATTGGATTCCATTCGATTCTTTTCGATTTGATTCAATTCGATTCTATTCATTTCGATTATTTTCGTTGAGATTAGATTCTTTTCGATTTGATTTTTTTCGGTTCGAGTCGATTCATTTCGCTTATTTTGGTTAGGATCAATTCAATTCGATTCTTTTTGATTTGATTTGATTCTATTCGATTTCTTTCGATTCTATTCTATTGTATTCTTTTCGATTCGATTCCATTCAATCCGATTCTTTTCGATTCGATTCGATTGTTTTAGATTTGATTCCATTCTTTCGATTCTCTTTGATATGATTCTTTTCGATTCGATTTGATACGATACTTTTTATTTTGATTCGAATCGATTCTCTTCGGTTCGATTCGTTTTGATTCTTTTCGATTCAATTCTATTCGAATTTTTTCGATTTGATTCGATTCGATTCTTTTAGATTCTACTTGATTTGTTTCTTTTCGATTCGTTTTGATTCGATTCTTTTTGATTCATGTCGAGTCGATTCGATTCTTTTGTTTCGATTCGAATCTTTTCAATTCGAATCTTTTCGTTACATGGAATTCGATTCTTTTCGATTTGATTCTTTATGATTTTTTTGAACTGGATTCAATTCGATTCTTTTTTTTATGATAGTCACAGAGAGAGTGAGAGAGGCAGAGACACTGGCAGAGGGAGAAGCAGGCTCCATGCACCGGGAGCCCGATGTGGGATTCGATCCCGGGTCTCCAGGATCGCGCCCTGGGCCAAAGGCAGGCGCTAAACCGCTGCGCCACCCAGGGATCCCTCAATTCGATTCTTTTTTATTCGAAGCTATTCGATTCTTTTTGATTCGATTTGATTCTATTCGATTTTTTTCGATTTGATTCGATTAGTTCCTTTTTGATTCAATTCAATTCATTTCTTTTGATTCAATTCGATTCGATTCTTTTGGATTCGATTCTTTTGGATTCGAATCGAGTAGATTCTTTTCATTTCGATCGGATTCATTTCAATTCGATTCTTTTCGATTCGAATGTTTTCGAATCAATTCGATACTTTTTGATTCGATTCGATTCTTTTCGTGTCGATTTGATTCTTTTCGATTCGATTCTTTTCTATTTGAATCGATTCGATTCTTTTCATTTCGATTCGATTTGATTCAATTCGATTCTTTTCGATCAATTCAATTTGATTGTTTTCGATTTGATTCGATTCGATTCTTTTCGATTCTATTCAATTCGATTAGTTTCCATTCGATGATGCAATTGGATTCTTTTCGATTCGAGTCGATACGATTCGATTCTTTTTGATTAGATACAATTCGATTCTTTTCGATTCGATTCGATTCTTTTCGATTCGATTCGACTCGATTTCATTCTTTTTGATTCGATTCGACTAGAATTTAATCGACTGATTCAATTTGATTCTTTTCTTTTCGGTTCGATTCTTTTCTATTCGATTTTTTTCTATTCAATTCGAGTCTTTTCAATTCGAATCTTTGCGATTCGATTCGATTTGATATTTTTAATTCGATTCGAGTCTTTTCGATTCGATTCGATTCTTTTCAATTCGATTCTTTTCGATTCGAGTCTTTTTGATTCGATTCATTTCGATTCGATTCGATTCTTTTCAATTCGATTTGATGCTTTTCCATTTGATCTGATTTGTTTCATTTCGATTCTTTTCGATTCAATTCGATTCTTTTCGATTCCATTAAATTTGATTCGATTCTTTTCGATTCGATTAGATTCTTTTCGATTTGATTCCATTCAGTTCGATTCTTTTCGATTCGATTGGATTCTTTTCGATTTGATTCAATTCTTTCGATTCGATTTGATTTGATTCTTTTCGATTCGATTCAATACGATTCTTTTCATTTCGATTCTAATCGATTCTCTTCGATTCAATTCGTTTCGATTCGTTTCGATTCTATTCGAATTTTTTCGATTCTATTCTATTCGATTCATTTTGAATCATTTCGATTTGATTCTGTTCGAGTGGTTTCTATTAGATTCTTTTCGATTTGATTCAATTCGATTCGAGTCTTTTTGATTCGAGTCTTTTCGACTCGATTCAATTCAATACGATTCTTTTAGATTCGATTCGATTCGATTGTTTTCGTTTCGATTCGACTTTTTTTGATTCGATTCTTTTCGATTCGATTGTTTTCAATTCGATTGATTCGATTCTTTTCAATTCTATGCTATTCAAAGCGATTCTTTTGTATTTGATTCGATTCGATTGTTTTCTTTTTGATTCGGTTCGATTCGTTTCTTTTCGATTCGATTCAATTCTTTTCGATTCGATTCTTTTCGATTCGATTTGATTCTTTTCGATTCGATTCTATTCTTTTCTATTCCATTCGAATCGATTCGTTTTGATTGAATTCGATTCTTTTCGATTCGATTCAATTAGATTCTTTTCGATTGGATTCAATTTGTTTCGATTCGAATCCATTTGATTCTTTTCGATTGGATTCCATTCGATTCTTTTCGATTTGATTCAATTCGATTCTATTCATTTCGATATTTTCGTTGAGATTAGATTCTTTTCGATTTGATTTTTTTCGGTGTCGAGTCGATTCCATTTCGCTCTTATTTTGGTTAGGACAATTCAATTCGATTCTTTTTTGATTTGATTGATTCTATTCGATTTTCTTTCGATTCTATTCCTATTGTATTCTTTTCGATTCGATTCCATTCAATCCGATTCTTTTCGATTCGATTCGATTGTTTTAGATTTGATTCCATTCTTTCGATTCTCTTTGATATGATTCTTTTCGATTCGATTTGATACGATACTTTTTATTTTGATTTCGAATCGATTCTCTCGGTTCGATTCGCTTTTTGATATCTGGTCGATTTCAATTCTATTCGAATTTTTTTTCGATTTTGATGCGATTCGATTCTTTTAGATTCTACTGATTGTTTCGTTTTTCGATTCGTTTTGATTCGAAGTCTTTTGGATATCATGTCTAGATCGATTCGATTCTTTTGTTTCTATTCGAATCTTTTCAATTCGAATCATTTTCGTTACATTGAATTCGATCTTTTCCGATTTGATTCTTTTATGATTTTTTTGCAACTGGATTCAATTCGATTCTTTTTTTTATGAAGTCACAGAGAGGAGTGAGAGAGGCAGACACTGGCAGAGGAGAAGCAGGCTCCATGCACCGGGAGCCCGATGTGGGATTCGTCCCGGGTCTCCAGATCGCGCCCTGGCCAAAGGCAGGCGCTAAACCTGCGCCCCCAGGGATCCCTCAATTATTCGATTTTTTTTATTCGATTTTGATTCTATTCGATTTTTTTTTCGATTTGATTCGATTAGTTTCCTTTTTGATTCAATTCATTCTTTCTTTTGATTCAATTCGATTCGATTCTTTTGGATTCGATTCGATTCTTTTGGATTCGATTCTTTGGATTCGAATCGAGTAGATTCTTTCATTTCGATCGGATTCATTTCATTCGATTCTTTTCGATTCGAATGTTTTCGAATCAATTCGATACTTTTTGATTCGATTCGATCTTTTCGTGTCGATTTGAT
>NW_023330121.1:0-24680 GCF_011100685.1 Canis lupus familiaris
GGAGTATGTGCTGGGGAGAAGCTAAACAAGGAAATCACCTATTAAATTAACACTTCATTATTATATTTTTCTGCATTTTAAAGGAAAAGGACTAAATGATGATCTGTCCATGGTCCTATCGATGCCACTGATGTATGCTTCCTACTTAAACATACATACATACACATGCATTTAACAAAAGACCTAATTAAACGTTATCTACAAGAAATCCAATTAAATACGCACACAGTTTAAAAAAATAAAAAGGACAGAAACAGATACACATTCAACAATAAGCCTATAAAACCTGGAAGACTTTACCAGATATAAAGTGGGACAATATATTATGATAAAGGGGTAAATTCCTTACAAAGACATAAACAACTTGAACAAAAGAATCAAATAACTTGATGCAAATGATGTTTAAAGAATACCCAATGATAGCAGAATACATATTAACTGTGTCTGGAATATATACCCAGAAATACCATACGTTGTGCAACAAAACAAGTATGATTAAATTAAAAGAACTAAAAACGCAAAATTGTTCCATGATCACAATGAGATTAACTTAGAAATTAGAAATAGAACTGGAAAATCCCCAACTACGTGGAAATTGAACAACTTATTTCCTTTTTTTTTAATTTTTATTTATTTATGATAGTCACACACAGAGAGAGAGAGAGAGAGAGAGAGAGACATAGGCAGAGGGAGAAGCAGGCTCCATGCACCGGGAGCCCGACGTGGGATTTGATCCCAGGTCTCCAGGATCGCACCCTGGGCCAAAGGCAGGCGCCAAACCGCTACGCCACCCAGGGATCCCGAAATTGAACAACTTATTTCCATGTTGATTAAAAAAAAAAAAAAATCAACGATCTAGGAAACTTCCATGTCAAGAATCTAGAAAAAGAACTGTAAATTTATCCCAAAGAAAGCAGAATGAAGGAAAATAATGAGTAGAAAACTATTGGGAAAGAAAAGAAAATGGGAATAAAGGAAAACAAAAAAGGCAATGAAACAGAAGTTAGTTTGGGAAGTGAGGGGGACGGGTTGTTAAAATTAATACTCTAGCTAGACTTATCAAAAAATTATAATGAAAAAAATCAAATAAAATAGAGGCCATTGTACAGACTTTGTGGACCTTAAAGTAACAGGAGAATACTGTGATCAACTTGATTAAATGTACTGATTCTTTGAAAGACAGAATTACCCCAAATCTTAAAAAAAAAAAAAAAATAGAAAACCTGAATAGCCCTGTATCAATTAAAGAAACTGAATTTGTTTCCAAACGTTCCCTCAAAGAAAAGTCTAGCTCTAGAAGGAACCACTGGTGAATTCTGTCAAACATAAAAAGAAGATAATATCAGCTATAAACAACTCTTAGAAAACAGAGAAGAAACACATTTCTCATCTCATTTTATAAGGCCAGTAATGTCCTGATACTAAAATCAGATGCAATCATTAGGGCAGGACAGAAAAGTACAGATCAGTATGTCTCATGAACAAAGATTAACAAAAATCATTAACAAAATATCAGAATATCAAGGGAAGAAACACATAAAAAGGATAATACATCATGGTTAAATAAAGTTTATCATAGAAATGCAAGGCTGGTTGAGCATTCAAATCAATTACAGTAATTCACTACATTAACAAAATAAAGGAGAAAAGTCTTAGTATGATCATCCGTGAAAAATTCAGCACCCATACAAGATACATTCAGTATCCTAGGAATAGAATGAAACTTCCTCAACCTGATAAAAGCCATGTTTGAAAATCTTACACATAACATATTTAATGATGAAATACTAAATGCTTTCTGGTGTGACTTGGAAGAAATCAAGGACTTCCACTCACAACTTCTATTCCAAGCTCTTTTAATTAGTACAAAAAAGGCAAGATAAAGAAATAAAGGGTAAACAGGTTGAAAAGGATAAGTATAATTGTTTAAAGTCACAATAAGCAATCACCTATGTAAAAAATTATAAAGCATACACACACAAAAACAAACCAAACAAAACACATGACATAGGAACATTTTTATCAAATTACTTGTTAGTCCTGTATAATGAAAACTAAGAAACAAAAATTAATGATCACCCTTAAGAGAGACATTAAACATGTTCCTGGAATGGAACATTCAACATGGTTAGGATATTCCTTCTCCCCAAACTGAGCTAAAGATTCAGTGCAATTCCAATTAAAATACCAGCAGGCTTTTTGTAGAAACTGACAAACTGAGGCTAAAATTTATATGAAAATGCAAAAGGACAAGAATAGCAAAAACAATTTGAAAAATAAATTTGGAGGGCTTATGTGATCTGATTTCAAGACTTACTATAGAGCTACAGTAATCAAGACAGGATGGTCTTTATGTAGGGACAGAAATACAAACAGTGGAACAGAATGGACTCCAGAAATAGACATATACATATAGAATATAAAACAAGTATCTTAATCATTGTCTCAGAAAGGCTTGAGAGCAAATACAACAACTAAGAATTTTGCAGAAGTGAAGTGATAAATCCTACCAAGAGAAAATCTTAAAAGCAAAAAAAAAAAAAAAAACAGTCGGCTTATCATCAAACAAGACAAAAGTAAGACCGATTGCCTACTTCTCACCAGCAACAATGTAAATCAGAAGACATCTTCCAAGTGTTAAAGGCATCTTCCAAGTGTTAAAAACAATAATTGCCTTGCTAGACCTCTAAACCCAGCAGAAATATCTTTAAAGATCAATTAAGATAAACAACTTTATGTGATCTGGCCAGTCAACCTCAATACTATTCTACTAACAAATCTTTACTAGACATTCTTTGCTTCCTGATGCAATATGATATTCTTCATATGAATATGAAGCATCTTTATGGAGTACTATTACCAAACAAGATTCAGCCTGAATTTAATCACCTAAACTTCTAGTTGAGAGGAATGACTTAAAGAGCGTATGAGGAGGGACGCCTGGGTGGCTCAGCAGTTGAGCACTGCCTTTGGCTCAGGGAGATCCTGGAGTCCCGGGATCAAGTCCCACATCGAGCTCCCTGCATGGAGCCTGCTTCTCCTTCTGTCTGTGTCTCTGCTTCTCTCTCTTCTCTCTGTCTCTCATGAATAAATATTTTTAAAAAGAATGTATGAAGAAACACCACAGGAATGCAGAACATAAAGTATTTTATCACTCCAACTGATGGGTTCTCTTCAAGTCCAAATAATAGAATAGGGAGAGGAGAGGAAACTATTCTAGTTTAAGAAAGACTTAAGAAACACAGTAACTAAATGTGCTTAGTTAATCCTTGACTGGTTTCTGGTTTGAACAAAAGCTGTAAAGGACATTTTGAGGACAAGATAGTTAATATGAAAACGATGCACTTGTCTTAGAATAGAAAACAACAGCTATGCTAACTACCCATGATAATGATATGGGATTATCCAGGCAATTGTTCTTATTTTGGAAGATTCAAGTTGAAGTATTAAGGATGAAATGCCAAATCTGTGATTTACTTTAAAATAGCAGTAAAAATGGCAGCAAAAGATGTCAAAAAATGGCAGCTTCTAGGGTTGGTCTCTCCACCAAAACAAACATTAAGCTGGAAAAACACTATCAGAATCCACTATTTTAGAACTCTAGAGTCACTCAGACACTTATAGCAACCAGAGAAGTGCTTAATAGAGACAGAGGCTGTTGAACTTTGGTAAAAGAGCTACTTGGGTAAACCAGCTACCATGCCTCCTTCTTGAATCATGTTGCATTGTGGGTATAGCAGCCTGCATTCCTCAAGTGGCTGGCTGGTTCCAGAGGGACAGTAGGATCTTGAACTCTAAACTTAATTTTGGAGTTTTGTGATTTGGGTAGTACGAGGTTCCCCTGAGGGTCAGCTAGGATGGCTGGCTTTATCAGCACCCCCAGAAAACAGCAGCTTCTTTGGTGGCACCTATCAGAACATCTAAACAGGCATATACACTTAAAAAAATTCCACACATTAACAACAGAACTTCTGAGATGTCACAGGCTGAGTGCCAAGATAACAGGTCAGTAATGGGCACAAGGAAAGCTTTGTGAAAACAGTTTAGGAAAGCCACTATACAAATAGGCAACTGAAGACCTCAACAAGCAACAAAATCAATTCCTGAAGAGAACCTGACTTCCAAAGTTACCACAATATACTACTCAAATGTCCAGGTTTCAACAACCAAAAATATAAAGTATTTAAAGAAATCAGGAAATAGAATTCATTCATAGGAAGCAATAATTTGACAGAGATGGCAGATCTGAACAGGCAGAAGAAATAATCAGCAAGCCTGAAGGACAAGTCAGTTCAAATTATCCAGTATGAAGAATAGAATGAAAATATGAAAGAAAGTTGAACAGAACCTGAGGACTTGTGGATAATACAAAAAAATAATGGTTGAAAATAGCCTAAATTTGATGGAAGTCATGAATCTACATATCTAAGAAGTAGGGGTTGGGAGTGGGGGGGGGACCCCAAGTAAGTTAAACACAAAGAGATCTGGCGATTATGGTAACTCTAGAACTCTAACTGTCCCACTCCTCCTAGATTGCTGATTTTTGCTTATTGATGGAGGGAACAGTTCCTTTGTGACTTTTATTAACGATCTTGCAAAGTATGTATGTATTCCTTTTGAAGTTTCTGTTCCATGCTGTCTGATGGCCAATCACCTGACAAAGATTTCCTTAAATATCTGACTCCAAAACGTGAAGGAGGTACTGTCACTTTAAATTTCAGCAAACATCAATGTCCAGTCCTCAGGAATCTCTCAGACCAATTAAAACACACAACCTTACATTTTGGAGCCCTCTACCAAACAGCAACAGCCTTTCCCTTCAATCAAACACTCTCCTAGTTCTTTTAAGAGTTTGACCAAGGTCCAGAGTCTAAAATAGTTGATTCTAGTCGTTTTCTCCAGTCTATTGGTTGTTTCACTGAAAAGACCGAACCCTATGAAGTTCTACTGTGTCATTAGGCATGATGTCACTTTGACTTAACCAGAATTTAAAATTATTATACCAACAGCACTATCAAAAGGGTGAAAAACAACACAAGAGAGAAAAATTTTTGCAAATCAAAATTTAGTAAGGTTTTAATATCTAGAATATATAAAGAAGCCCTACAACTCAACAACAGAAAATGTCAGTACCAAAGGACTCGAATAGACCTATCTCCAAATAAGATACACAAATGATAAATAAGTATATGAAATGATTCTGATCATTAATCAGTAGGGAAATGTAAATCAAAACCACAGTAAGATATCACTTCACATCCACAAGAATGGCTATTATCCAAAAAAGGAATGTAAGTGTTGCAGAGGATGGAGGATATGGAGAAATCTGACCCTGATACATTGCTGGTGGGATACAGCAGATAAAGTGGTGCAGCCAATGCAGAAAAGAGTTTGGTAGTTCCTCAAAGAGTTAAAAACATAGAATCACCAAATGATCTAACAATTCCAGTTCTAGGTATATGCCCAAAAGAACTGAAAATGGGACTCAGCATATACTTGTTCACAGCAGTGTTATTCATAAGAGTGGAACAGTGGCTCTGTCCATCACAGATGAATGAATAAAATAGTGCTGTGTCTGTAAAATAGAGTATTATTTGACCATTAAATCAGAATGAAATTCTGATGCTGTAACAATGATAATCCTCGAAAATACTAAATAAACCAGACAAAAAGGTCAAATTATACATATATATGTAGATAATTCTACTTATATGATTATATATGTATATACATATAAAAATTGTACTTATATGAGTTATCTACAATAGACAAATTCAGAAGGATGGAAAGCGAAATAGAAGTTACCGGGGGCAGGAAGGGTGAAATGAATACTGCTTATGAGTAGAGCTTCTATTTAAGATGATGAAAAATATTTTGGGAATAGTAGTGATGGTTACACAACATTATAATTGTACCTAAAGTCATGAAATTGTAGGCCTAAAAATGATTAAAATGGGGAGCCCTGGATGGCTCAGTGGTTTTATGTCCGACTCTTTGATTTCAGTTCAGATCTTGATCTCAGGGTTGTGAAAAGGAGCCCCAAGTTGAGCTCTGAGCTTGGCATGGAGCCTGCATACGATCTCCCTCTCCCTCCCCTCTCCCTCTCTGCTCTGTCCCCCTTAACCAGGTACTCTGTTTTTCTTAAAAATAAAAAAAGGGTTAAAATGGTAAAATTTACATTGTGTACATTTTTACCATAATAAGAAAAATATTCAGAGTTTGTAAAGCATAGTAGAGTCAACCCCAATGAATTAAAGAAAGCCAATTAACTACCAAAGTTTCTCAAGTGAAACAGAAAACATGAAGAGTCTTATAGATAAAACTTTAGGAAAACTGAATCCGGAGTCAAAATTTCCCACAAAGAAAAGCACAGTTCTGGTTGCTATTATATATTCAAGAAAAAAAAAAGGATTCCAATCTTACACAAACTCTTTCAGAGAACTGTAAAAGGTAGCACTCTCTAATTCATTTTATGAAGCTCACATAACTCTAGAGGAAAACTTAAAAGAGTAGTATAAAGGGATGCCTGGGTGGCTCAGCAGTTGAGCATCTGCCTTTGGCTCAGGGTGTGATCCCAGAGTCCTGGGATCAAGTCCCACATCGGGCTCCTCACAGGGAGCCTGCTTCTCCCTCTGCTCATGTGTCTGCCTCTCTGTCTCTCATGAATAAATAAAATCTAAAAAAAAAAAAAAAAAAGTAGTCTAAAAAAGGAAAATCACAAAGCAGCAGGAAGATGGCACTGGAGTATGAGGACTCGAGGTTCACCTTGTCCCATGAACCCAGCTAATAACTATGCAGTCATCCTAAATACCCCAGAATATGACCTGAAGACTTGACAGAACAAACTCCACAACTAAAGGGAGAGAATGCCACACTGAAGAAGGTAGAAAGTGTGGAGATGTGACTTAGGGGAGAAACAGATTATGGCCGCTGCAGAGGGGAAGAGCCATGGTCACAGAGAAGGGTGAGAGGACTAAAGAGGGAAAGGGAGAAGATGGGCAGCTTGGGTAGCTCAGCGGTTTAGCACCGACTTTGGCCCAGGGCATGATCCTGGAGACCCGGGATAGAGTCCCACATCGGGCTCCCTGCAGGGAGCCTGCTTCTCCCCTTGCCTGTGTCTCTGCCTCTTTCTCTCTCTCTGCTCTCTCATGAATAAATAAATAAAATCTTTTAAAAAAGAAGGAGGACAGGGAGAGAGAGAGAGGCACACACACACAGGGAATACACAAGAACATTTCCATCAAGCCACTGGCTTAGAAAACAAGAAGAGCTGAATTTCATGAGTTCTTGCAACCAGCGGGGCTTAAAGCCTGGAGTTTTAAAGGTCAGTGGGCTTGTCTGTGATAGAGCCCTGAGGGCACTGTGCTGCTACTGGAGAGAAGGCAGGCAAACCACCCAGAAGCACAGTGTGGGTGTTCTTAAGAGTGCCTGAGGCACACACTGGGGAGTTTATTTGTTCCTCTCAGAGGGTCCCTGAGAGGCAGAGTCCAGAGACACTTCTCTAGAACAAAAGACCTGTCTGGTGCCATTTCCCTCCCCCCACTCCTCAGCATAAACACAGAGCCACATGTAGAAAAGCAGCACACAGTACCAACACTGGCTGCCTAACTTGCTTACATCAAGCACCAACCTCCTGCACTCTGGTAGAACTGCCCTTCTCAGTCACAACTCCCTCAGTCCCAGGGTGGCTGGCCCCTCCCCCTCAGAAGAACAGCACAAAGCCCATGCCACCCTTCCTGACCAGAGAGTTTTGCAGGGCCTCTGTTCTGGTAGAGGTGGTAACAGGTCTCATTTCACAAGCAGACCAGAGCACATCCAGTTAAAACTCACCATACTCAGGCCAAGGACCAAATACTGCCCATGGCAGGCAAGGAGAGCCTCTGCCGACAACAGGCCTGAAGGACAGAGCAGTCAGAACATAAGAACGGACCACATGCAGTACACACCAGAGATACTTTCTGAAGCACTAGGCCCTGGGAACTGCATGATCTCTCTCTCATAAGGCCATTACTTTCAGTAGAAGCAGGAGACATAACTTTCCTAACACAGAAAAAGAGGCAGAGACCTAGACAAAGTATGAGGACAAAGGAATTTATCCCAAATAAGCGAACAAGATAAGGCCAGGGCCTGAGATCTAAATGAAATAAATATAAGCAACATGCCTGATAGAGAATTTAAAACAAGATCGTAAGGACACTCACGGGCTTAAGAAAAGAACAGAAGGCATCAGTGAGAACCTTACCACAGAGATAAAAAGAGTTAAAAAAGAATCAGAGACAAAGAGTGTAATAAACAAGCTTAGAAACATGCTTAATGCAATGAACAGCAGGCTGTAATAAGTAGAAGAATAAATGAATGACCTAGAAGACAAAGTAATGGAAATTACTCAAGGTGAACAAAAGAGAAGAATTATGGAACATGAAAAACAGATTTAGGGAACTCAGTGACTCCATCAAACATAGTAACACTCATATTACAGGAGTCTCAGAAGAGGAAGAGATAAAAGGGGGCAGAAAATGTATCTGACAAAATAATAGCTGAAAACTTCCCTAATTTGGAGAAGGAAATAGACATCTAGGTTCAGGAGGCACAAAGAACTCCCATCGAAATCAACAATAGCAGGCCAATTTCAAGACATACTGCAATTGAATTTTCAAAATATAGCGACAAAAGAATCTCAAAAGCAGCAAAACAAAAGAGGTCCTTAACTTACAAGGGAAGACCCATAAGGCTAGCTGGAGATTTCTCAACAGAAACTTGGCAAGCCAGAAGACAGCGGCATGATATATTCAAAGTGCTGAATGAGAAAAATCCACAGCCAAGAATACTCTATTCAGCAAGGTATCATTTAGAGGAAAAATAAAGAATTTATCTCCAAACAAAAACTAAAGGAGTTCCTGACCACTAAACCAGCGCTACATGAAATACTGAAGGGGATTCTTTGGGAAGGGGACACTAAAGTGACAGAATAAAAGCAGCAAACACAAAAGCAGTAACAATGAATATTTCTATAAAAATCAGTCCAGGGATCCCTGGGTGGCGCAGCGGTTTGGCGCCTGCCTTTGGCCCAGGGCACAATCCTGGAGACCCGGGATCGAATCCCACGTCGGGCTCCCGGTGCATGGAGCCTGCTTCTCCCTCTGCCTGTGTCTCCGCTCTCTCTCTCTCTCTCTCTGTTACTATCATAAAAAAATAAAAAAAATAAAATAAATGGATTTTAGCTATCCTTAAAAAAAAAAAAAAATCAGTCCAGGAGGGACCCCTGGGTGGCTCAGTGGTTGAGCATCTGCCTTTGGCTCAGGTCATGATCCCAGGGTCCTGGGATTGAGTGCCCCTTTAGGCTCCTCACAGGGAGCCTGCTTCTCCCTCTGCCTATATGTCTCTGCCTCCCTCTCTGTAATTAATAAACAAACAAACAAACAAACAAACCAAAAATCAGTCCAGGAAGTCACACACAAAAATATAAAATATAGTAACATATACCTGAAATGTGAGGAAGAGAGGAGAAAAAAACGGGTTCAAACTTGAACAACCATCAACTTAATACAGACTGCTGCGTGGAGAAAAGGTTATATACACAAACCTAATGGCAACTATTTTTTAAAAACCACTGACAAACATGCAAAGAATAAAGAGAAAGAACTCCAAATATATCACTAAAGAAAATCAGCAGAACACGAAAGAGAAGAAAGGATCTGAGAAAATCTCCAGGAACAACCACAAAACAATAAAATGGCACTAAGTGCATATCTATCTATTACTTTGAATGTAAGTGGAATAAACATTCCAATCAAAAGATATAGGGTGGGGCACCCTAGTGGCATAGTCAGTTAAGTAACTGAACCTTGGTTTTGGCTCTGGTGGGGGAGATCCAACCCCATGTGGGGCTCCATGCTTCCTGCAGAGTCTCCCTTCAGTTTCTCTCTCCCTCTTCCTCTGTTCCTCCTCCAGTCTCCATTCACTCACTCTTTCTCTTTCTAAATTAAATACTTTTGGAAAAGATACAAGGTGACAGAATGGATTAAAAAAATAAAAAATAACAAAAACAAGACCCATTTATGCTGCCTAAAAGAGACTTATTTTAGGCCTAAAGACACCTCCAGATTGAAAGTGAAGAGACAGAGAAACAATTATCATGCAAATACAAGTCAAAAGAAGGCTGGAGCAGCAATACTTATATGGGACAAACTAGACTTTATAACAAAGACTGTAATGAGACAAAGAAGAGCACTATATAATAATAAAGGGGATAAATCAGCAAGAAGATATAGAAATCATAAATATTTATGCATCTAACACAGGAGTACCCAAATATATAAAACATTAAACATAAACTCATCAGTAACAATAATAGGGGACTTTATCATCACACTTACATCAATGGACAGGTAATCTAAACAGAAAATAAACAATCAATGAAACCAGGAGCTGATTCTTTGAAACACTTAATAAAATTGATCAACCTCTATCTAGATTTATGAAAAAGAAAACAGAAAGAACCAGAATAAATATCACAAATGAGGAGAGGAGAAATAACAACCAACATCACAGAAATACAAACAATTATAAAAGAATATTATGAGGAATTATATGCCAACAAAATGGACAATTTGGAAGAAATGGATCAATTCCTAGAAACAGAAATTACCAAAACTGAAATAGGAAGAACAGAAAATGAACAGACTGATAACCAGCAATGAAAATGACTCAGTAATCAAAAAAACTCTCAACAAACAAAAGTCCAGGAATAGATGGCTTCACAGGTGAATTCAACCAATCATTTAAAGAGTTAACACCTATTCATCCGAAACTGTTCCAAAAAATAGAAGAGGAAGGAAATTTTTCAAATTCATTCTATGAGGCCAGCATTACACTGGATAGTAAAACCAGATAAAGACACCACACAAAAAAAGAGAACTACAGGCCAATAGCTGTAGAGTAGATGCAAAAATCCTCAATAAAATACTAGCAAACTGAATACCTAAAAAAAATTTCACCTCAATCAAGTGGGATTTATTCCTGGGATGCAAGCATGCCTCAATATTCGCAAATAAATCAATGTGATACACCACATCACCAAGAGAAAGGATCATTTCAACAGATTCAGAAAAAGCATTTGACTAAGTATAACAACCATTCTCAATAAAAACCTTCAACGAACTAGGTCTAGAGGGAACATACCTCAACATAATTAAGGCCTTATATGAAAAACCCATAGGGAACATCATACTCAATAGGGAAAAACAGAGCTTTCCTATAAGGTCAGGAAAAGACAATGATGTCCACTCTCACCACTTTTATTCAACATCATACTGGAAGTCATAGGCACAGTAATCAGACAACAAAAAGAAATAAAAGGCATCCAAACTGGTGAGGAAGCAGCTTTCACTACTTGCAAATGACATGATAATACTTACAGAAAACCCTAAGGATTCCACCAAAAACATACTAGAACTGAATTCGGTAAAGTCACAGAATACAAATCAATGTACAGAAATTTGTTGCATTTCTATATACTAATAATGAAACAGCAGAAAAAGTGAAATTAAGAAAGCAATTCCATTTACAATTGCACCAAAAATAATACCTAAGAATAAACTTAACCAAAGAGGTGAAACATCTGTATTCCGAAAACTATAAAAAACTGATAAAAGAGGGACACCTGGGTGGCTCAGCAGTTGAGCATTTCCCTTTGGCTCAGGGCATGATCCCAGTCCCAGGATTGAGTCCCACACTGGGCTACCTGCATGGAGCCTGCTTCTCCCTGTGCCCATGTCTCTGCCTATCTATGTGTGTCTCTCATGAATAAATAATAAAATCCTTGAAAAAAAATAAAAAAATTTAAGATATAACAGTTGGCTACACATGGAAGCAATCTACAGATTTAATGCAATCCCTATCAAAATACTAAAGTATTTTTCACAGAGCGAGAAAAAAAATCCTAAAATCCATAATCCTATGTATGGAACTATAAAAGACCCCAAATAGCAAAAGTAATCGTGAAAATAAGAAACAAAACTAGAGGTATCACAATTCTAGACCTTAAGTTATATTACGAAGCTGTAGCAATCATAAAACTATAAAACTATGGTACTGGCACACACACACACACACACACATACACACACAAGACACCTAGATAAATGAAACAGAATAGAAAACCCAGAAATTAACCCACAACTATATGGTTAATTAATCTTCAACAAAGCAGGAAAGAATATCCAGTGAGAAAAAAGACCATCTGTTCAACAAATGGTGTTGGGAAAACTAGACAGCTATGTGCAAAAGAATGAAAACGGGGATCCCTGGGTGGCGCAGCGGTTTGGCGCCTGCCTTTGGCCCAGGGCGCGATCCTGGAGACCCGGGATCGAATCCCACGTCGGGCTCCCGGTGCATGGAGCCTGCTTCTCCCTCTGCCTGTGTCTCTGCCTCTCTCTCTCTCTGTGACTATCATAAATAAATAAAAATTAAAAATAAAAAAATTAAAAAAAAGAATGAAACGGGCCCGAGTTTTAGACCATACACAAAAATAAACTCAAAATGGATTAAAGACCTAATGTGAGACCGGAAACCATAAAAAAATCCTACAAGAGAGTATAGGCAGTAATTTCTCTGACATCAACCCCAACAATATTTTTCTAAGGTATGTCTCCTGAGGCAAAGAAAACAAAAGCAAAAATAAATTATTGAGATTACATCATAATAAAAAGCTTGTGTACATCAGAGCTAACAATCAACAAAACTGAAAGACAATGTAGGGAATGGGAGAAGGTATTTGTAAACAACATACCTGATACAGGGTTAGTATCCAAAATATAAGAACTCAATACTAAAAAAAAAAAAAAGAAAGAAAGAAATCCAATTAAAAAATGGGCAGAAGAGATGAACAGACATTTCTCCAAAGAAGACATCCAGATAGCCAATAGACACATGAAAAGATGCTCCATATCACTCATCATCAGGTAAACAGACATCAATATCACATTAAGATATTATCTCACACCTCTCAGAATGGCTAAAATCAAAACCACAAGTGTTGATGAGGATGTAGAAGAAAAAGGAACATTTGTGCTCTGTTGGTGGGAACAGCTAACTGTGGAACACAGTATGCAGGTTGTTTTTAAAACAGAATTACCCTATGATCCAGTAATTCTACTACTGGATATTTACCCAAACAACTCAAAAACATTAATTTGAAAGGATACATGGAACTCTACATTTACTGAAGCATTATTTACAATAGCCAAATTATAGAAGCAGCCCAAGTGTCCATCAATCAACAAATGGATAAAGAAGAGGTGGTGTGTACACATGTACACACACACGCGAAAATTACTCAGCCATAAAAAGAATGAAGCTTGCCATTTGCAATAACATGGATGGGATCTGGAGGTTATAATGCTAAGTGAAAGAAGTCAGAGGAAGACAAATTATCGTATGATTTCACTTGTGAAATTTAAGAAAACAAATGAAGAAAAAAAAAAAAGAGGCAAACCAAAAAACAGACTCCACTATAGAGAACAAACTGATGGCTACCAGAAAGAGATGAGTAGGGGGTGGGTGAAATAGCTGATAGATATTAAAGAGTATTCTTATCATGATGAGCACTGAATAATGTATAGAAACACTGAATCGCTATATTGTACACCTGAAACTAATAGAACACAGTATGTTAACTATACTGGAATTAAAATTTAAGAATGAAAAAAAAATTCCCTGCAGAACATCCTGCCTATTGTTTTCCTGCTAAAAGATCTCTTGGCATTAATATCAAGACTCAACAGCACGGAATTGGTGTAATAACAAACTGATCAATGGAACAGAAAGCCCAAAAATAAACCCAGACATACGTGAACAACTGATACTTGACAAAGGCAGTGCAGTAGGAGAAAGGATGGCTTTTTCGACAGCAGTGGTGGAAAAATTAAATATCCACAAGTAAAATGAACTTGGATCCATACCTCATATCACACATGAAAATTAACTCAAAATGGATCATAGATCTAAATGTAAAACTTAAAGCTGGGAAACTTCAAGAGGAAAACATGTTAGGTAAAGAATTATTAATACCAAACAAAAGAAAAATTCATACAAGATAAGTTGGACTTCACTAAAAAGGGAATTGGGACTCCTTAGAGAAATAACCAAGGCTGATACAGTAAAAGTAGAAGATAAGCCTAGAAACTATCTGGTTTGCCAGAAAGTTAGAAGTATTCAACAATCAATAGGTGTATGTCAAAGGACAAGATTTCAACTTGAAGGGGTTCCTACTGCCCAAATTGGAACAATGTGGTTATCAAAATAATGAAAGGAATAGTTTATAATATAAAAAATTTCACAAGCCCACAGTGATAAATGGAAAAGGAAACTCTCATTCATACAGTACAGTATCAGCTAATAAGCTGAGAGTGACAGAAAAATCACCATTTTGCAACATCACAATAATAAATGATGAAGGGAAGAATCAGCAGTGGATGCTATCTACAGTTTTTGGGAACAGAACAATGACAGAGACCCAAAGTATCTCACAGGAAGTTATTAATTACAAAGGGGGAAACTGGAGAAATCTGGCAGTTCAAACTAGTGATGAAAGCCAAACAACAGCAATGGGACAAGAGGACATCATGGTTTCCTAATGTAAAGCACTGAAGGGGACGCATTACTTTTGCCAAAAATGATGAATAAGGAGAGAAATCAAACATTAAGTTGGAAAAACAACATTTGACAGAAATAATTATTAACTACCTCAAGGAACTGGGATAACTAGGAGTGGCCAGTAAGAAGTTGAGACAGTGCTCAAGAATATAACAGCAGCAGATGTGATAAATATCATACAAAATAGCCACTACTGCTAAGGCTAGGACAGAGTACCCAAGGAAGAATTTTCCCTTCAGAGCTCAATAGTCAGACCTTGTTAGAAAAGGTAACAGCCATCACTCACACTTTGGTGCTGTACCAGTGGGATTTGCTGGAAATTCACCCTCTGGAACTTGTCCACAAATCTATTCCATAGTACGTGCTGGCAATCTGTGTCCTGGATTTCCCCCACCATCAAAGGGGGTGAAAAAGCTGCTGTGAAGGACATTATTGTGACAACTGACAAATTTGAATATAGATCATGTAATTAGATAATAGCACTGTACTAATGTCAAATTCTCTTAATTTAATTATACTGCAGTTATAGGGGATTATCCTTGCATATATCAAAACTCATCAAACAGTACATTTAAATATGTGCAGCTTACTGTATGTTATCTTATCTCAGTAAAGCTAAAAAATAAATAACCTTTTAAAAAAGAGAATCTATGTTTGGGGCTAAGGGTCATGTCTACACTGCTCCCAAATAAGTAAATAAATAATATATATATATATCACCAAGCATACCAAAGTGAGAAAATGCAACAAAATCTAGTATCCTTAGGAAGGGCTCATAGGAACAATACTTTTAAGTTCTTATATGTGGTCTTTATGCTTAAACATCAGTTGGCTGGATGTGTGCCTCATTCACATTTTTTTTCTATGAAAAATCTTAAAAATCTTTACTCCAGTCTTCCAGATTTAAGTACTAATGCTGGAGAGTCTAATGATAATCTGGCATTCTTTCCACCTAAGTGATGTAGTCTTTTTGTGTAGGTGCCCAAAGTTTTTTTTTTTTTTAAAAGCCCTAGAAACATTTCAGTGGTGGCTGTTGTTTCAATTTTCCTAAGCACATGATGAACCCTTATAATACAGATGTTCATCTTTTAACAGCATTTTCTTGTTTTTGTTTTTTTCCTGTTCTTTTGTCAGTCCGGCACTTTTATTAATGTCCATATACTTATTGCACATGCATATAAGATCTTCTTGTCACTTTATGAATTTCTTTCAGCTCTTTACTTGATTTGTTTTCACTTGTCTTTTTCCATCATTTCTTTTTCTTTTGTGGTACTTTCTAGAGTGTCTGCTCATTCAAGAACTTTCTGGTTTATCTTCATTTCTGAAATATTTCTCATTCATTCCTCAAGTCTTGTCAGTTTTTCATGATCTCCTATAACATAGGAGCTCATTTACAAACTTTTCTAATTCAGTTTATTTTGTTTTTCATAACATACTGTTTTATTTTTCCAGCTTATTTTGTAGAAATTATATCTGTGCTTTAAGACAAAGTATACTGCTATCTTCACTTCTTTAGATCTGTTATTCAGAGGACTACTGTCCTTTTTCTTACACTATCTTCCAATGACATAAAATTACAACACTACCTTCTATAAATCTTATTATAGTTGGATGGCTTTCCTATACTTTTAAGTTTCCTATGTAAGATTTGTAAACAGACTGAGATAGCTTTCCTAGATTCAGAGTTCAAAGGTTTCCTCTTATATGGTTACCACAAAGTATTCAAACCTAAGGTACTTAAGTGTGACCACTTCCCTAATACTTTCTGAGATCTGCCTCCTCCAGTGCCCCCTCCCACATGTATCTGTGTCTTTTCTCCTCTTTACCCTTAAGTTCCTACTCTCATCAACTTTTATTTGCAGCAATTTCTTTTCAGTGTGGGGCTCTGTTCGCTTCCTGAATATTTCTAAGAATCTCAGGAACCAGCTGTCCCTGCTCCCTCATACTTTCCTGTGGCAAACGATCTCATTTCAGACCCTATTAGAAGTTTCTGGACCACATTTTGAATAGCACTCCCTAAAATACTTTGCTTTTTTCAGAGAGTGCTGAGTGGCACTGTAAGGCAGACAGGTATCACTATAAATGTACGATCTCCAGTAGCAAGTGGGCCTCAACAAGATCTGCAGTCATACTACATTTTACTGGGAAATGCAATCCACTTTGCACACATGTAGACAAACCCTCTCTGTGTGTGTGTGTGTATGTATACCTACTCTTACCTTCTCTCCTGTTCGTAACAAAATGTCTCTCCTTCTATTCAAAGTCACCAATCTTTCCATCTATGCCTTGGGTCAATCAATCCTGCTTTCTCAGAACACCTCACAAATCCCTTCTTTGGTATATTTGATAGCTCGTTTGATTGAACTCTTCTTTCATATAACAAAGATGCTTAAGCCTTTCCCATTTACAAAAAGGCGATAAACAATAACTCCATTTCTCTCTCCAACTACTGCATAATTCCTTTAAATTTCTCTAGAGTTGTCTTAACTATCCACATCTCTTTACTTCTACCCATTGTATAACCCCAACAGAGTTTCCCCTACTACTTCTCCATCAAAATATGCTTTGCATGACTGTCATGTTTCTAACACTAAAATGTTTTTGGCCTCTCTTATTTGAACTTGAGTGAATGCGACACCGTGAACTACCACTTTGTTAATACTTTCTTTGCTTGGCTTCCATGACACTACATTTTCCTGAATTTCTCCCACCTCTTCTCAGTGTCCTTTCTAGGTTTCCATCCTACACACCCTAACATATCCGAATACCTAAGGCCTTGTCTAGGTGATCTCCTCACTCTAATCTCTAGAGTAGAAGAGAAAGAAACAGAGGGAGGACAACAGGACACCAAAAAGGAAGGGTCAGAGAAACGGAATGGAAGCCTTAATACCAAAAGATGGGTGGGGAAATGAGCTGAGGTTAGTAAAAGCAAGTTAAGGCATGTGACACACAAGTCAAGTCTAGAGATGAGGAACAGAAGAAATATAAATCAACATGCACCAGTACAAAAGGCAGATACTAATGTCATGTGCTATAGGCTCTTCTCCTGGTTATCCTTAATGTTGAATACAGACGGTCAAGAGATCCCAGAAAGACTATTCATTCATAAGGAAGATAAAATAAAGATCTTCCAGTAGTTATAAATCCCAATTACTATATGACATTTTTCTTTTAAATTTATTGGTTTTTTTTTAAGATTTTATTTATTCGTGAGAGACCGACAGAGAGAGAGAGAGAGAGAGAGAGAGAGAGAGGCAGAGACAAAGGCAGATGGAGAAGCAGGCTCCATGCAGGAAGGCCTGACATGGGACTGGATCCCGGGTCTCCAGTACAGCTCCCTGGGCCAAAGGTGGCGCTAAACCGCTGAGCCACCCAGGAGTCCCACTTTTAAATTTACTGTAGGGCAGCCGGGGTGGCTCAGGGGTTTAGCGCCACCTTCGGCCCAGGGGGTGATCCTGGAGTCGCCGGATTGAGTCCCACGTCAGGCTCCTTGCATAGAGCCTGCTTCTCCCTCTGCCTGTGTCTCTGCCTGTGTCTGCCTGTCTTTCATGAGTAATAAAAAAAAAGTTTTAAATAAAAATAAAAAAATAAATAAATTTATTGTATTGTGACCAGAGTACCTATGGACAACGTGTTTTAGAAGAAATTAGAAGAAAGTTCTTTGGGCAGCCCAGGTGGCTCAGCAGTTTAGTGCCGCCCTCAGCCCAGGGCATGATCCTGGAGACCGGGATCGAGTCCCACGTCAGGCTCCCTGCATGGAGCCTGCTTCTCCCTCTGCCTGTGCCTCTGTCTCTCTCTCCTCTCTGTTTCTCATGACTAAATAAATAAAATCTTAAAAAAAAAAAAAAGAACAAAGTTCTTTGAAGAATCCTGTATTTTTACAACTTAGAAGAGGATATGAAAACCATTTTTGAAAGACAAGGTAAACACGGAAAAACACTGAGGCAATTCAGCTGACACTTATGTTCACATGTTGTTTTAAACACAGGTGTTTAAATATGCACCTATGTATATATTATGCGTATATACTATAGTACTACAGTACCCTGTATATAAAAAATCACATATACAAGACATTCTGAAAGAACAAAATCAGGGCAAAATATTTTTAAATGTTTTGCTAGTCATGATAGCTTCATACCACTATCCTCTAATGGTCCAAGATGTAATATACATTTAAGGCATAGTTCATCATTAATTCAGAGGATGTCAATTTCAAAGAGGGTTTTTGGTAATTTTGAAACTTTTAGGCACTTATTAGATTTGGTTAGAAAATCACCTATGTTAACCTCACAATAAGACTGATAAAGAGCCTATGAAGTATCAGTTCTACCACTCTAATGCTGTTAGCTTACAAATTAGTATTATCTTTATCATAGCTAAAAAAAAAATTGAGACTTCAAAGATTCAAATAATTTAGGGCTGGTTGGAAAATCGAGACTCCATCAACTCCATATACCTGATAAAATAAACAACGGAACAGCAACAATTACAGCTTTCCATAGAATAGAGATCTTGCTGGCTAATCTACCACTGACTGCATATTCAGGTGCCAGGAAATGACAAGTATCTATCCCTCTACATAACACTAAAGAAGTCATCAGATATGAAGAGCCCTGAGGAGCTTTCCATTTTTCCTAAACTTGGGAGGAGCTGAGCTATTAGCATCCAACCTTGATGACAGACTTAAATACAACTCTCTATGCTATTAATTGGAGTTAAGGATCACTTTTTATAATTATTACACATACCCTACAACCTATAACTAAGGGACTCTCCAGGCTGCTGAAACTGAGGCGCTTTCATGAGTGGCTTCCATATGGGAATTCCCTAGGAACTGAGATCCCAGGGCTTTATGTCCGGGTCCTGATAATGGCCTACCATGATCTTCAATTTTTCAGTCATTTTAGTTAAAATCAGAGTCTACAACCCATAAGCCAACTTATCCAAGAACATGTAAATTGTATTACAATACGTATGTATGTGTATGCACGAGCAAGCTAGGGGTGGATTGGAGGGGGGAGTGTCACAATAGGGTCTGCAGTATAGAAATCCTATTACTTCCCTTGCAGCTGTGTACAGTTTGACAGGTTGTGCAGCACAAGGAACTACTTAATTTAAGAGGGCAAATGGGGATTAATATGCATTCCACTTCCTAAGGCATGTAATCCTTGGTACTACAGGTGACAAGTGAACACATATTCCTAACTCAGATAAAGTAACTTTTAGACTTACAGCAGCCTCAATTCCCCCACTCTTAGAATGCTTTGTATACAATATGTGAAATGCAGCCATTTGAAATGCTTATTAATGACAATCTATATCAAAGTACTTTAACTTAAATTCTAATGTTTTCCCCTCAACTCAATAAATTATGTTACCTCGTAATGTGGGACACATATATCCCATTTTGGAGACTACTGGTCTACTATGTACTTGAAAATACAGGAGTAAATTTGAAAAAGGGGTCAAGGTTTTAGGAAGAAATGTAGGGCTCATGCAAGTAGGTTGATAGTTTAACTTGGTGAGATCTCTAAGAAAAATCAGACAAAAATCTAGAGATCTGGGACACCTGGGTGGCTCAGCGGTGTAGCGCCTACCTTCCGCCCAGGGTGTGATCCTGGAGTCCCGGGGTCGAGTCCCACATCGGGCTCCCTGCATGGAGCCCACTTCTCCCTCTGCCTGTGTCTCTGCCTCTCTGTCTCTCATGAATAAATAAATAAAATATTTAAACACACAAACACAAACACACACACACACACACACACACACACACACACACACGAGGATCCCTGGGTAGCTCAGCGGTTCAGCGCCTGCCTTGGGCCCGGGGCGTGATCCTGGGGGTTTGGGATCAAGTCCCACGTCTGGCTACCTGCATGGAGCCTGCTTCTTCCTCTGCCTGTGTCTCTGCCTGCCTGCCTCTCTCTCTCTCTTTCTCTCATGAATGAATAAATTAAACAAATCTTAAAAAAAAAAAAACGCAAAAATTACTAAGTATAAAGAAAAAATGGATAAAATCAGGCAATCAAAATTTAAAACTTCAGCTCTGGGATCCCTGGGTGGCACAGCGGTTTGGCGCCTGCCTTTGGCCCAGGAGGTGATGCTGGAGACCCGGGATCGAATCCCACGTCGGGCTCCCGGTGCATGGAGCCTGCTTCTCCCTCTGCCCGTGTCTCTGCCTCTCTCTCTCTCTCTGTGTGTGACTATCATAAATAAAATAAAATAAAATAAAATAAAATAAAATAAAAAAAATAAATATAAAATAAAATAAATAAATAAAAAATAAAACTTCAGCTCTTCAAAAGACACCATTAAGAAAATGAACGGGGAAAGAAAGAAAGAAGAAAGAAAGAAAGAAGAAAGAAAAAGAAAAGAAAAGAAAAGAAAAGAAAAGAAAAGAAAGAAAAGAAAAGAAAAAAGAAAAGAGAAAAGAAAAGAATGAACGGGCAAGCTATAGGAGTTAAATATGTATAAAACTGTATCTAACAAAGGACCAGGATATAGAACGTATATAAAGAATATTTACTTATCAATAATGTAACCAATTACTTAACTTTAAAAATCTGCAAAAGACAAACTGAAATTATACCAAAAAGCTATAATAGCTAATAAGCACAAGAAAAGACTCTCATCGTTATTCATCGGGGAAATGAAAATTAAAACCATGAGACTCCCCTTTGCACATCCTAGAATGACTAAAATTAAAGACTAACGACACCCAAACTGGCAAAGATTATGAACCAACTGGAACTCTCATACATCGCTGGAGGGAATGCAAAACAGTACAACCAGTATAAATATACATTTATGACACAAAGAAGAAATTCCCATTTTTAGTATTTACCCAAGGAAATAACATACTACATAAACACTTGTCTACAAATATTTATAACAGTTTTATTCCTAATAGCCACAAATTGAAAACAACAGTATGATTTCCATTAACAAGGTGAATATTGTATATAGAACTGTTTTATATAAAACTGGTAGACAATATGGATCAATCTTAAATACTATTAATTCTTTGACATTGTATCTTGTACTCACAAGGTGATTTACACTTCTCACCAAGAACCCAAAGCAATCAAATCCCAAAATCGACAGTTACATCTTACAGACTGCCAGTTAGTAAAGAAGTCTACAAAAAATTGATGGGTTCTTATTTTTACTCTTCCCTGGATAAATAATGTGACCCTTTTCAAGGGTATGCTCAATACTCTTTTAAAACCAGCTTAGGGATCCCTGGGTGGCGCAGCGGTTTGGCGCCTGCCTTTGGCCCAGGGCGTGATCCTGGAGACCCGGGATCGAATCCCACATCGGGCTCCCGTGCATGGAGCCTGCTTCTCCCTCTGCCTGTGTCTCTGCGCCTCTCTCTCTCTCTCTGTGACTATCATAAATAAATAAATAAAAAAAAATTAAAAAAAAAAAAAAAAAAAAAAAAAACAGCTTAAAAAAAAAAAAAAAAACAGCTTAGAGTTTGCTACTCTTTTGCTGAATACACTACAAAATATTGTACAATGTTGTACCATTTCTCTAAGACCAGTTGTGTTTTCTGACTTCAGGTACCTATAAGTACCTAAAGAATCTGTTTTCTACGTCCTTCCTCTTTCCTGGATATAACTGCACACTAAGAAATGGCAGTCATACCTGAGGTAGCTCATCCAACTTTAGCATGTGGTCAACTCATCCTCATCCTTCCAACTGGCAGGCAGCCTTATCAAAGGACAGTTTTGACCCATGTTCTCATGGGGTCTTGGTAGTTACTGTAATTGTATCTGAGCATTTATAAATTATAATACATTCTTTTTCATTATAAACTAGCTTTATTTCTTTGCATAAAACATTTCAGAAGATTTATTTTCTATGAATTCCAATTAGGGTAAGAGAACACCAAAAATGATTTATAGAAATATCAGGTTTGATAATGCTGAAAACTATTATTCTATACCCTGAATTTTGGTCTTAATTTCCTAAGGAATCCTCCTATGATCAATTTTGTTTTGGAATATAACATGGCTTGAGCTAATGAAACACTAGAATTTAATATTATACTCTAGAATTCTAAAACTATGCCAAGTTGGGCTCTCTGGAGGGCTAGGCCTAGAAATCTAATTTTTTTTTTAAGATTTTATTTCTTTATTTGAGAGAGAATGAGCAGGGAGGAGAGGCAGAGGGAGAGGGAAAAGTAGGTTCCCTGCTCAGCAGGGAGCCTGCCTTTGGGGCTCCGATCCTAGGATCCCAGGATTGTGAGATAACGACCTGAGCAGAAGGTAGACAACACTTAACCAAATGAGCCATCAGCCATCTCTAAAAGTCTAATAAGTATACCAGTGCCTCTAGTAGAGCTAAATTTGAAAACCACTATCTAAAAGGGACGAGTATAACTGCAACATGATTGTGGCCTCAACAAAACTTGTTTTGTTTGGCCTAAAGAATGGCCTGTTGTGGTGTGTGTGTGTGTGTGTGGTGTGTTTTTATTTACTTGCCATGATCTAATACTAGAGAAAGCTCACACAAAAATCTGGGCTTCAGACTTCTCATTAAAAGAAATACTATATAATATAGTATAGTATATATTGTGTATATATATACATCCTTCAATATATAGGATATTCAATATATAGGAATATATATATTGAAGGGTGTATATATATATATATACCCTTCAATACTGGCCCTCTGAGGGCACCTGGGTGGCTCAGCGATGGAGCATCTGCCTTTGGCTCAGGTCATGATCCAAGTCCTGGGATAGAGTCCCACATCTGGCTCCCTGCAGGGAGCCTGCTTCTCCCTCTGCCTGTGTCTCTGCCTCTCTGTTTCTCTCATGAATAAGTAAATAAAATCTTTAAAAAAACAAACAAAAAATACTGGCCCTCTCTTCTCTTACATGACAATCTGCAAGAGCTGAGTTTGCTGCCTGCCTCCCTTTCACTCCTAACTCCAACTCATAGTTCTCCAACTCATATAACTAGCTTAGCTCCTGTAGGTATTATAGAGTTTGATCCATGAGGACTGTACCCACAAGTTCATTAGGAGAATGAAGAACAGAGATGATGAAATGAACCCTATTTATTTATGAAATGTGCTGGCTAAAGTTTTATCTCAGCTAGTATTGGAGTAAGTTCACAAGGAGAGAGAGGAAGGAAGAACATATTTAAGTTAATAAGATACAGGATAGGTAGTATTTTTAATTTATAGAAAATGACCCTCTTTTAACAGTGTATTTAAAGAATCATTTGTTAGAGACTCTTTCTCAGCATAAAAACAAACCATTACCTTCCAATTTATATGCTTTCTTGAATTCTTGCTGGTAATACAAACACCAAGATAAAACATATTTAGACTAGAATCGCATAGAACATTTTGAGAAATCTGGAACTTAAAACCTGTCTCAGAGTTAGTTTCGGAGCTTTTATTCCCATGTCATGGCCAGGCACACGATAAACCTTAATTCTAGAATTAGGCAAAAATTCGATCGATTGGCTACTAGCCTATTTAACCCATTAAAATTCAAATAAAAGAGACCTCAGACTGTGTCTAACATTAAGAACTAAGATTTGTTTCACCTGTACTGAATTTCCAACAGGTGGGCCACATGAGAGAAAACAAGAGTGAAAGATCGGAGACTTCAGCCTATTTGCAAGCTAGCTTACCATGGTAGAAGGCAGCAGACTCATGGGTGAGAGACCAGGGACCTTTATTAGCTACCACAATAATAACGTAGGCCAAAGCTAACATAAACCGAAGCATCGACATTTTTGCTCTCCTTCCCGGAACCCCAGTTCCCACCAGGCAAGGTCAAAGGGCCAGCTGACACCTGCACAGGCAATGGATTGTGTTACACCAGAGGAAACCTAAGCTTAGAGGACCCCAATCTTGTATCGTGGGTACTAAGCATGCCTGTCTTTAACTCCAGTGGACATCACACTGGACCACACGCACACCTGCTCTTTGCTCTGGTGGAAGACACTATCTCTATCTTTCCAAGCTGATCCTTATACAAACATCTTTCAAAAACAGAA
>NW_023330122.1:0-24696 GCF_011100685.1 Canis lupus familiaris
TTTGTTTGTTTGTTATTTATTATTATTTATTTATTTTTATTGGTGCTCAATTTGCTAACATATAGAATAACACCCAGTGCTCATCCATCAAGTGCCCGCCTCAGTGCCCGTCACCCGTCACCCCCACCCCCCAGCTTACCTCTCTTTCTAAGAAAATTATGGTTTTTTTTGTTGTTGTTGTTTTTTTTTTTAATTTTTTATTGGTGTTCAATTTACTAACATACAGAATAACCCCAGTGCCCGTCACCCATTCACTCCCACCCCCCGCCCTCCTCCCCTTCCACCACCACCTAGTTCCCCAGAGTTAGCAGTCTTTACGTTCTGTCTCCCTTTCTGATATTTCCACACATTTCTTCTCCCTTCCCTTATATTCCCTTTCACTATTATTTATATTCCCCAAATGAATGAGAACATATAATGTTTGTCCTTCTCCGACTGACTGACTTCACTCAGCATAATACCCTCCAGTTCCATCCGCGTTGAAGCAAATGGTGGGTATTTGTCATTTCTAATAGCTGAGTAATATTCCATTGTATACATAAACCACATCTTCTTTATCCATTCATCTTTCGTTGGACACCGAGGCTCCTTCCACAGTTTGGCTATTGTGGACATTGCTGCTATAAACATCGGGGTGCAGGTGTCCCGGCGTTTCACTGCATCTGTATCTTTGGGGTAAATCCCCAATAGTGCAATTGCTGGGTCGTAGGGCAGGTCTATTTTTAACTCTTTGAGGAACCTCCACACAGTTTTCCAGAGTGGCTGCACCAGTTCACATTCCCACCAACAGTGTAAGAGGGTTCCCCTTTCTCCGCATCCTCTCCAACATTTGTTGTTTCCTGCCTTGTTAATTTGCCCCATTCTCACTGGTGTGAGGTGGTATCTCATTGTGGTTTTGATTTGTATTTCCCTGATGGCAAGTGATGCAGAGCATTTTCTCATATGCATGTTGGCCATGTCTATGTCTTCCTCTGTACAGCAATTCGGTAGCGTGGCAGGATACAAAATCAATGCCCAGAAATCAGTGGCATTTCTGTACACTAACAATGAGACTGAAGAAAGAGAAATTAAGGAGTCAATCCCATTTACAATTGCACCCAAAAGCATAAGATACCTAGGAATAAACCTAACCAAAGAGGGAAAGGATCTATACCCTCAAAACTACAGAACACTTCTGAAAGAAATTGAGGAAGACACAAAGAGATGGAAAAATATTCCATGCTCATGGATTGGCAGAATTAATATTGTGAAAATGTCAATGTTACCCAGGGCAATATACACGTTTAATGCAATCCTTATCAAAATACCATGGACTTTCTTCAGAGAGTTAGAACAAATTATTTTAAGATTTGTGTGGAATCAGAAAAGACCCTGAATAGCCAGGGGAATTTTAAAAAAGAAAACCATATCTGGGGCATCACAATGCCAGATTTCAGGTTGTACTACAAAGCTGTGGTCATCAAGACGGTGTGGTACTGGCACAAAAACAGACACATAGATCAGTGGAACAGAATAGACCCAGAAGTGGACCCTGAACTTATGGTCAACTAATATTCGATAAAGGAGGAAAGACTATCCATTGGAAGAAAGACAGTCTATCCTGGTACTTTTAAATCTATAGTGCAAATTTCATAGTCTGTTGATTTCATGACCTTGCATATTCTATCCCATAGGTTTCCTCCTATTTTCTTTAATAATCTACTTCACTGTATATGCCACTCCATTCCTTTTTTTCATACATTACCATATTTTTTTAATTCCACATGCCATCAGATATTTATTGCCATTTCCCCTTCCATTCCATTTTCCCATTATATTCCATTCAATTTCGATCCTGTTCAATTTTCCATTCCATATCCTGTTTAAGTCCATATTCCATCCCCCATTTCATTCCAGTTCCACTGGAGTTAGTCTCCACTTCAACCCATTCTGCATTCCATTTTGAATCCATTTTCCATTCCATATTGTTTAAACACTCCAAATTCCATTCCATTCTATTTTGCAATCGTGTTTCACTCCAGTTGCTCCTCTGGTCCAGTTAAGCATCCAGTTCCATTTGGCCAAAATTGTTACAAACAGTGACTTTCAGAGAACGTCTTGCTAATATTTTAATTAAATTACAAATGTGCATGGCCTGTGCCAAGTTCTTTTCCTTCATCTGGAGTCTATCCATAGCAAGGACATGATTGAGGATATAAACAATTTTAGTAGGAAGGGGCGTGCCTCGTAGTGATGTGGTTATAGAGGGTGAAAAAGTTGGTGGATATTGGCATGTTTGAAGATGTAAGCTTCTTGTATAAATGGAATATTTTGTGCTTAAAAAGGGCCTTGTGGAAATTTACTTATTGACAATGAAGGGAGTGTTTTCAGGACCCAAAAAACAGGTTACCAAACAATATCATATGGATAAGTGATTCCATTTTATAAAATAAACTATGTGTACTTGCCTTATGGGAGTGTCAGAATTTAGGTGCTAGCTTTCTTACATTTGCTTTCTGTAAATGCAGCCCTTCTGTAATAATGGCTAAAAAAATCCGGTCTAAAAATATTGGACTTCAAGCCTGTGTCATCACGCATATTTGTATTAACAGAAACTAGAGAGTAGGTCAAATGAATGTATACGCATCAGTGGATTACTTTGCAGCCCATACAAATTTTGATGCATATTTAAGGGCAGTATCATCCTTGATCCTAGGCAACTCTGGTCTGTGTTCAGGTTGCAAGGCAAGGAGAAGCATCCTACTGAGTAATTCTAAATCCCCCTCTGGTGTGTGGCAGCAGTGCTGAACATCCCGAGCCCAGGCAGTGTGGGTTCCGTCCCTTTTGTTGCCTTCAGGCTGCTCTCCCCCCCACAACACCACTAGAGAGCCCTGTGTGGGGTTATTCGGATGCCGGGAGGAGTTCGGGACTGTCGCTTGTGGGGTCGTCACCCATGGGCCCCAGTGTCTTGACTGGATTCCAGGAGGGACGCCCGACTCAGAGGCATCTCCTATTGGCCAGTGGGTATTTCTTTTAAGCCACTGCTTGAAAGTTTAACCACCAGAGTGGTGCTGACAAGCTAAACTGATTTGGGGTGAACCAAACTGTTTATACAGATAGCATCACCACCCCACCCCCTCCCTCGAAACACACACACATATACACACACACTCACTCACTCACTCTCATAGGGGTCCAGGTATGGATGGGGAATTCACATCATGGAGCCGGCAGCAACGACCCCCACAATGAGGGAGCACGCCGTCTTGTTTGGCACCAGATGGAACTAGGTTGGCTCGCTTCCTTGAAGACAAGAGTCACGTGACAGCCACCCAGCCAATCAGAAGCAAAGATCCGACCAGGGCACGCCCATCCCCTCTCACTCCTTCAGCCAGAACTCTACCTAGGCAGTCGTCTGGAGCCATGCTCTCGCGTCTCTGAGAGAGAATCTAGCATTATGGCCGCCCTGTGGTCCAAGGAGAAGGCACAGAAGCAACAGCAGGGTGAGGTGCCCACAGGGCCGAAGAATAATAAGGTCGCCCCTGCCCCTGACGACGTCTGTGGGGCTGGCAATCCAGATCCCGGTGCCTCGGTCCCCTCGGTCTCGAGCGACCTCACCGTCGCACACGGCCCAGCAGGTACCTCCGCCCTGGCTGCCGTGGGCGCCATTTCGATCACTGGCGAGGGCCTGGAGCTGCTCTCCACGGGCTGTGTGCCAGAGACGGAGTGTGCTGACCTCCAGGGCAGCCGCAGTCCCCACGCCGAGCTGAAATGTGTGGTTCCCCCGGCAGGCCAAGGTCTCCAGACCTCGCCTGTGGGTGGCGTGGCCATCATGGAGCAAGCCATGGAGCAAGCCGTGAGGGATGCGGGTGAGGCCAACAGGCCTCCGACCCAGGCCATGAGCCCGGGGAAGGGCTGTAGGAGGGAGCAGCTGGCCTGCGAGGAGGCTGCCCAGGCTCAGAAGCCTCCGTGGCGGCGCTGTTTCCTGGGCTTCCTAGGTCTCAGTGCCCCGTGCCTGTGCCGCCAACTTCGACGTCTCAGCCCCACGGCCGCCGCCGTTCTCGGGCTTCTCTGTGCGGTCTCGCATCCCAGCCAGGCCCTGCCCTCCGAAGTCAGGTCAGACCAGGCCCAGCTCTCCGCAGTCAAGCAGCCAGGCCAGGCCCTGCCATCCACGACCGCACCACCTCGCCAGGTATTGATCTCCTCAGCCATGAATCTGAGCCAGGCTCTGTTTGCCGCCACCGCCACTACACACCTGAGCCAGGCCCTGCTCGCCGCAGTCGCTGCCAGCCCCACCGTGGATCCCAGCCAGGCCCTGCTCTACGCCGCCGCCGCCGCCGCGCCGCGCTGCTGCCGGCCCCGCCGCGCTGTTGAGCCAGGCGCTGCCGAGCCAGGCCCGGCCCCGGGAAGCTGCACCACTCCACCAGGCCTAGGCCCAGCCCCTTCTGGCCACACCACCCCGCCACGCCCTTCTCTCCGCAGTCCAGCAGCCAGGGCAGGCCCGCCCTCCGAAGCTGCACCGCTCTGCCAGGCCCTGCGCTCCACAGGCATGCTTCTTCCAGGTGCGGCCCTGCCCTCCGCAGCCATGCTTCTTCCGGGTCCAGCCCTGCTCTCCGTAGCCGTGCATCCAGATCAAGCCGTGCGTCCAGATCAAGCCGTGCGTCCAGATCAAGCCCTGCTCTTCGCAGTAGTGCATCCTCACAGGGCCCTGCCCGTCGCCACCACCACCGCCGGGCCACCTCGCCACCTCGCCAGGTCCTGCTCTTCGTACCCGCACAACTAGGCCTGGCCAGGCCCTCCGCCACCCTACAGCCCCACCAGGTCCTGCTCTCAGCAGTCCTGCATGCTGCCACCTAGCTCCTCTTCGTTGCAACAGTGCATCCTCTCAAGGCCTTGTTCTCCATAGCGGCGCTACTGGGCCAAGCCCTGCTGTCGAAATCCATTCCTCCCCTCTGGGCCCTACTCTGCAGCAGCCTTGCAGCCAGTCCAGGCCCTGCTCTCCAGAGCCATGCCTCTGCACTGGGCTCTGTCCTCTGGAATCATGTTACCCAGCGAAGATCTGCTGTTTGCAGCCTCCCTTCTCAGTCTGGGCTGGCTGCCCAGAGCTCTTCTCCTGGGCTCACCTTAAGAAGACTTGTCTTCCAGAGCAACTTGAACTCACCTGATCCTGAGGTCCTGTGCTTTGCCTCCCAGTCTGATTCTGCCATCCACACGACTTCCTCCTCCCCATCCTCTCTTGGCATATTCTCTTCTCTCTTCCTTAGGCGATATAGTGAGAGATTCTCCTCCTCCTCCCATGGGTGTCCAGGCCTGAGCCCCTGCCCCTCCCCCACTAGGTGTTCTGACCTCCTCTTCTTCCTCCCATGGGTTTTTCTGGCCTGGGCTCCATCTCCACCCCTAGCCCTGCTAGCATTAGGCATGCCTTGCTGCCAGCACTTGATGCCCTGAGCCCTCTCTCTCCAAGAGAGCAGGCTGAAATAGGGAACACACCTTACCCACCTACACCTCCTATGCTGTTACTCTCCATGAGCATCTTCCACCCACTGTGCTGAATGGGTTGCCTGCTCTGTAGTTACCTGTGAGGTTTCCAAGTTTTGTGAGCCAGCAACCAATGTCATGAGTTTTGAAACTTCCTCTCCCCAAAACTCCACCACCCAGCATTTACCTGCTGTTGGCCCTTGATTCCAGGACCCCTTCTCCCTCAAAAGGGCCTGCTTTTGCCCCTGAATTGAGATTACCCTTTTCCAGGGTTACTACTTATACAATGAATTTTTGATGAATAAAATTAAAATGTTGACTTTATTGTGTTTTATTTCTTAACATCCTGTGGGTTTCAATCGAGGTAAAAGGTTTGTGGTTTGCTGTCGTCTACTTGAAGTTGGGATATCAAGGGGTAACTTGTAATCTAAATTTTTTGTAAGTGCTGTTCACACTGTTTTTTTTGTTTTTGCTTTTGCTATTTAATCAACCTCTTTTGGGGTAGTTGTTTGGTAAGTTTGAACAACTACGCAGACACCACTGCCACCATCATCCCAGAATGTCCGTCACCTAATATCCTTAGTATGTATGTATGTATTTTTTTTGAAATGGTGCTCACATGGGAGGATTGTGAGAATTTCTTTTTTTAAGATTTTATTTATTTGTGAGAGACACAGAGAGAGAGGAGAGACAGAGGCAGAGGGAGAAGCAGGCTCCATGCAGGGAGCCAATGTGGGACTCGATCCCAGGACTCCAGGACCACACCTTGGGCTGAAGGCAGGTGCTAACTGCTGAGCCACCCAGGGATCCCCAATATCCTTAGTTTTTAAAAATATTCTATCTCCACTTAGTTGTTTCCCCACTCTGACGATAAACATTTTCTGTAGTTAGTCCTTTTTAGAACTTATTAGCTCTCATAACAATACAAAGGATTTCATCTGCACTGAGAGTAAAATGGGGAAAAAAATCTTGGAAGAGACCTAAAATCTATTGGGCATCCCATTAAGAATGTTGGAGGTAAGAGAAATATTTCTACAATGTCTATTTATTAGCTCACAGTTCTGTAGGTCACAAGTACATGTGTGGCACACCTTTGTTCCTTGTTCAGTGTATCACAGGGTGAAATAGGTGTTGGGCAGGTGGTGTTTCTTTGTAGAGACTGAGGAGAAGTCCACTGCGCCACGCTCATTTGGGTTATTGGCAGAATTCGGTCCCCTCTCAGCTCCTAGAGGCTGCCTGAAGTTCCTTGTCACAGGGACCCCTCCAGACACCCTCTCATGCTTGAGTCTCTCAGGAGGTGCCCATTTTAGGGCTCACCTGGAGGAGGCGAGGGCAAGATGGCGGAAGAGGTAGGGTCCCCAATCACCTGTCCCCACCAACTTACCTAGATAACTTTTAAATCATCCTGAAAAGCCTACGAATTCGGTCTGAGATTTAAAGAGAGAACAGCTGGAATGCTACAGCGAGAAGAGTTTGCGCTTCTATCAAGGTAGGAAGATGGGAAAAAAAAAATAAAGAGAAATACAAAAGCATCCAAGGGGGGAGGGGCCCCAGGAGGAGCCCGGGCTAAGGCCCCCGTGGGAGTGCCCCCAGGACATGAAAGCCCAGGCCCAGAGAAGCAGGAGCTTTACCAACCTTCCCGGAGGGAAAGGCGCTTGCAGGGAGCTCCAGGCAGGATCCCAGGAGGGGCAGGGATGGCCTCAGGTTCCCAGGGGGCACTAACGAGGAACTGCGCCCCAGGGGAGAGCGCTCCACACAGCGCGGGCTTAGCTCCCTAAAGACCTGGAGCACGCGCCGGGAGGGTCCCCACCCCCCAGCAGCTCCTGCGGTTCAGGCAGCGGGTCCACGTGGAGGGGGCTGCGGGGCCCGGGAGCGCAATTCCAGCGGGTGCAGCCCCAGAGCCCAGAGCGCTGGGGGGGACACAGTCCAAGATCCAGCACTCACCCCGGGACATGGCAGAGGCTTGGGAGGACACAAGAACAGCAAAGACGCTCCTGCCGTTGGGCGGCCCTGAGCTGTGCATATAGGCAACCCCACGCCCCGGAGCATCCAGGCCCCTGCAGAATGGGAGCTGCGGTAGTTACTGCTGGAGCTGACTCCAGAGCTGGAGAGCTGGCCGCTGCCACTGTTGTTGTTCTTCCTGGTGTCACCTTGTACCTGGGACTGAGCAGGGGCCTCACAGGGATAAGCAGCTCCCACTAGTCCGTGCACCTGGCAGGGGGCTGGGCAGCTCCCCCAGGTGCACACATCTGAGAATCAGCACAGCAGGACGCTCCCCCAGAAGACCAGCTAGAAGGACAGGGGAAAAAGCAGTTAGTGACCAAGCAGCAATGGGAAGTTCCAGGGGAAGCTGAGGGATTAACAAGTATGTAGAATCAGAGGATACTCCCCCTTGTTTTTTTGTTTTCTGTTTGTCCCCCCCCTTTTTTCTCTCTTTTTTCTCCTTTTGCAATACAACTTGTTTTTGTCCACTTTGCACTAAGCAAAATGACTAGAAGGAAAAGCTCACCACAAAAGAAGGAATCAGAAACAGTACTCTCTCCCACAGAATTACAAAATTTGGATTACAATTCAATGTCAGAAAGCCAATTCAGAAGCACAATTATAAAGCTACTGGTGGCTCTAAAAAAAGGTATAAAGGATTCAAGAGACTTCATGACTGCAGAATTTAGATCTAATCAAACCGAAATTAAAAATCAATTAAATGAGATGCAACCAAACTGGAGGTCCTAACAACGAGGGATAATGAGGTAGAAGGAACTAGTGAGTGACATAGAAGACAAGTTGATGGCAAGGAAGGAAGCTGAGGAAAAAAGAGAAAAACAATTAAAATAACATGAGGATAGGTTAAGGGAAATAAATGACAGCCTCAGAAGGAAAAAAATCTACGTTTAATCTACGGGGGTTCCCGAGGGCGCCGAAAGGGACAGAGGACCAGGAAAAGTGTATTTGAACAAATCATAGCTGAGAACTTCCCTAACTGGGAAAGGGGGAAACAGGCTTCCAGATCCAGGAGATAGAGAGCTTCCCCTCTAAAGTCAATGAAAAACCGCTCAAACACCTCGACATTTAATACCAAAACTTGCAAATTCCAAAGATAAGAGAAGATCCTAAAAGCAGCAAGAGGTAAGAAATCCATAACCTTTGTGGGGAGAAGTATTAGGATGACAGCAGACATCTCCACAGAGACCTACATGCCAGAAAGGGCTGGCAAGATATATTCAGGGTCCTAAATGAGGAAGAACATGCAGCCAAGATAATTTATCCAGCAAGGCTCTCATTCAGAATAGAAGGAGAGATAAAGAGCTTCCAAGATAGGCAGAACTGAAAGAATTGTGACCACCAAACCAGCTCTGCAAGAAATATTGAGGGGGACTCTGTAAAAGAAAGAGGAAGTCCAAAGGAAATAATCCACAAAAACCAGGGACTAGAATAGGGTATCATATGACACTAAATTCATATCTTTCAATAGTAACTCTGAACGTGAGTGGGCTTAATGACCCCATCGAAAGGCAACAGGGTTTCAGACTGGATAAAAAAGCAGGGACCCATCTATTTGCTGTTTACAAGAGACTCATTTTAGACATAAGGACACCTATAGCCTGAAAATGAAAGGTGGAGAACGTATTTACCATTCAAATGGTCCTCAAAAGAAGCAGGGGATACCATCCCTATAGCAGATAATTAAAGTTTATCCCAAAGACTGTAGTAAGAGATGAAGAGGACCACTATATCATGCTTAAAGGATCTATGCAACAAGAGGACGTAACAATCATGAATATTTATGCGCCGAATGTGGGAGCTGCCAAGTGTATCAATCAATTAATAAACAAAGTAAGTATGTTTATGTCTAAACATACTTAGACAATAATACACTGATACTGGGAGACTTGAACACACCACTTTCTACAATCGACAGATCTTCTAAGCACAACATCTCCAAAGAATACAAGAGCTTTAAATGATACACTGGACCAGATGGATTTCACAGATATTTACAGAACTTTACATCCAAACGCAACTGAATACACATTCTTCTCGAGTGCACACGGAACTTTCTCCAGAATAGACCACATACTGGGTCACAAATCAGATCTTAACTGATACCAAAAGATTGGGATCGTCCCCTTCATATTTTCATACCATAATGCTTTGAAACTAGAACTAAATCACAAGACGAAGTTTGGAAGGATTTCAAATAAGTGGAGGTTAAAAGCATCCTGCTAAAAGATGAAAGGGTCAACCAGGGAATTAGAGAAGAATTAAAAAGATTCATGGAAACTAATGAGAATGAAGATACAACCGTTCAAAATCTTTGGGACACAGCAAAGGCAGTCCTGAGGGGGAACTACATCACAATACAAACATCCATCCAAAAACTGGAAAGAACTCAAATACAAAAGCTAACCTTGCACCTAAAGGAGCTGGAGAAAAAACAGCAAATAGATCCTACACCCAGCAGAAGAAGAGAATTAATAAAGATTCTAGCAGAACTCAACGAAATCGAGACCAGAAGAACTGTGGAACAGATCAACAAAACCAGGAGTTGGTTCTTTGAAAGAATTAATAAGACAGATAAACCATTAGCCAGCCTTATTAAAAAGAAGAGAGAAAAGACTCAAATTAATAAAATCATGAATGAGAAAGGAGAGATCGCCACCAATACCGAGGACATACAAACGATTTTCAAAACTTATTATGAGCCGCTATACGCCAATAAAGTAGGCAATATAGAAGAAACGGACGCATTTCTGGAAAATCACAAACTACCAAAACTGGAACAGGAAGAAATAGTAAACCTGAACAGGCTGATAACCCCGGAGGACATTGAAGCAGTCATCAAAAACCTCCCAAGACACAAAAGTCCAGGGCCAGATGGCATCCCAGGGGAATTCTATCAAACGTTTAAAGAAGAAACCATACCTATTCTACTAAAGCTGTTTGGAAAGATAAAAAGAGACGGAATACTTCCAAACTCGTTCTATGAGGCCAGCATCACCTTAATTCCAAAACCAGACAAGGACCCAACCTAAAAGGAGAATTATAGACCAACATCCCTGAGGAAAACAGATGCAGAAATTCTCAACAAGATACTAACCAATAGGATCCAACAATACATTAAGAAGATTATTCACCATGACCAAGTGGGATTTATCCCCGGGATGCAAGGCTGGTTCAACACTCATAAAACAATCAATGTGATTCATCATATCAGCAAGAGAAAAAACAAGAACCATATGATCCTCTCAATAGATGCAGAGAAAGCATTTGACAAAATACAGCATCCATTCCTGATCAAAACTCTTCAGAGTGTGGGGATAAAGGGAACATTCCTCAGCATCTTAAAAGCCATCTAGGAAAATACCACAGCAAATATCATTCTCAATGGGGAAGCACTGGGAGCCTTTCCCCTAAGATCAGGAACAAGACAGGGATGTCCACTCTCACCACTGCTATTCAACATAGGACTAGAAGCCCTAGCCTCAGTAATCAGGCAACAAAAAGAAATAAAAGGCATTCAAATTGGCAGAGAAGAAGTCAAACTCTTGCTCTTTGCAGATGACATGATACTCTACATAGAAAACCCAAAAGACTCCACCCCAAGATTGCTAGAACTCATACAGCAATTTGGCAGTGTGGCAGGATACAAAATCAATGCCCAGAAATCAGTGGCATTTCTGTACACTAACAATGAGACTGAAGAAAGAGAAACTAAGGAGTCAATGCCATTTACAATAGCACCCAAAGGAATAAGATACCTAGGAATAAACCTAACCAAAGAAGTAAAGGATGTATACCCTAAAAACTACAGAACACTTCTGAAAGAAATTGAGGAAGACACAAAGAGATGGAAAAATATTCCATGTTCATGGATTGGAAGAATTAATAGTGTGAAAATGTCAATATTACCCAGGGCAATTTACACGTTTAATGCAATCCCTATCAAAATACCATGGACTTTCTTCAGAGAGTTGGAACAAATCATCTTAAGATTTGTGTGGAATCAGAAAAGACTGCGAATAGCCAGGGTAATTTTAAAAAAGAAAACCATAGTTGGGGGCATCACAATGCCAGATTTCAGGTTGTACTACAAAGCTGTGGTCATCAAGACAGTGTGGTACCGGCACAAAAACAGACACAGAGATCAATGGAACAGAATAGAGAATCCAGAAGTAGACCCTCAACTTTATGGTCAACTAATATTCGATAAAGAGGGAAAACTATCCACTGGAAAAAAACACAGTCTTCTTCAGTATATTTAGTGCTGGTAAAATTGGACCATCCACATGCAGAAGAATGCAAACTAGACCATTCTCTTACACCATACACAAACATAAACTCGAACAGATGAAAGGTCTAAATGTGAGTTCAAGGTCCATCAGAATCCTAGAGGAGAACATAGGCAAACACCCTTTTTGAACTTGGCCCACAGCAATCTCTTGTGAGATACATCCATGAAGGCAAGAGAACACAAAGAAAAATGAACTATTGGGACTTCATCAAGATAAGAAGCTTCATGCACAACAAAAGAAACAGTCAACAAAACTAAAACAGAACCTACAGAATGGGAGAAGATATTTGCATATGACCTATCAGATAATGGGCTAGTATCCAAGATCTATAAAGAACTTATTAAACTCATCACCATAGAAACAAACAATCCAGTCCTGAAATGGGCAAAAGACATGAACAGAAATTTCACAGAGGAAGACATAGACATGGCCAACACGCACGATGAGAAAGTGCTCTGCATCCCTGGCCATCAGGGAAATACAAATCAAAACCACAATGAGATACCACCCTCACACCAGTGAGAATGGGGGAAATTAACAAAGCAGGACACAACAAATGTTGGAGAGGATGTGGAGAAAGGGGGAACCCTCTGCACTGTTGGTGGGAATGTGAACGGGTACAGCCACTCTGGAAAACTGTGTGGAGTTTCCTCAAAGAGTTAAAAATAGACCTGCCCTATGACCCAGCAATTGCACTTCTGGGGATTTACCCTAAAGATACAGATGCAGTGAAATGCCGGGACACCTGCACCCCAATGTTTATAGCAGCAATGTCCACAATAGCCAAACTGTGGAAGGAGCGTCGGTGTCCATCAAAAGATGAATGGATAAAGAAGATGTGGTCTATGTATACAATGGAATATTACTCAGCCATTAGAAACGAGAAATACCCACTATTTGCTTCGATGTGGAGGGACCTGGAGGGTATTATGCTCAGCGAAATTAGTCAATCAGAAAAGGACAATCATTATATGGTCTCATTCATTTGGGGAATATAAAAATTAATGAAAGAGAATAAAGGGAAATGAGAGAAAATGAGTGAAAATATCAGTGAGGGTGACAAAACATGAAGAGACACCTAACTCTGGGAAATGAACAGGGGTGGTGGAATGGGAGGTGGGCAGGGGGTTGGGGTGACTGGGTGATGGGCACTGAGTGGGGGCATCGGTGGGATGAGCGCTGGGTGTTATGCTATATGTTTGCAAATTGAACTCGCAATAAAACAATTTTAATAAAGAAAACAAGATGGTAAAAACAAAAAAACAAAAAAAATTAAAAATAAAAATTAGGGCTCACCTGATTGGGCTGGCCCACCCAGGATGACATCCTATTCGAAGGTCTATACCGATTTGGGGACCTTAATACATGTGCCAAAATCTCTTTTCCCATGTAACGTAACATGGTCACAGAGGTGACGTCTGATCATGTTTCACGGGCTCCTCTTATACTGAATGGGAGGGGGAGTATATCAAGGTGAGGGTCACTTGAAATCCTCTTTGAAACTCCCCCTACCACAGCATGCCTCTGGCCCCCAGTGATCCAGTCTGTCCCACAGACAAAATTCATTCAGTCCATCCACAGTCTTCAAATGTCTCGTGGTATTATGGCAACAGCTCAAGTCCAAGAGCTCATCAAAACTGCACAGCTCAAAAGTCCAGAATCTCATGATCCCAGTCATCTAAATCAGGCATGGATGAGGTTCCTGGGTATAATCCATGCCATAAACTCCTGGGGGCACAATCCGTCTGCAACTGAGGACTGGTGACACTAAAGTGACAAGCAATCTTCCCAACACACAGTGGTGGGATGGGCCATAGGATAGCAGCTAGAACATTCGGGTTGAAAAGGGGCAGGGATCGGAAGGCAGAAAGTAGTTTGGAAATCCAGCTGAGAGACCAGCAGGACAGAATCTTTTGATAAGTTTCAAAGCCTAGAATATACCTTGGTTTTTATTATTTTTTTAGATTTTAATTTATTTATGAGAGAGAGAGAGACAGGAGACACAAGGCAGAGGGAGAAGCAGGCTCCTCACAGGGAGCCCGGTGCGGGACCCGATCCCCAGACCCGGGATCACGTCCCAAGCCAAAGGCAGACGCTCAACCACCGAGGCCACCTAGGCGCCCAATCCTTGGTTTTTAAATTCCAGATCCGCACTAATACTCTGCTCAAGGCAATCTAGGTTTTTCCTATTATGCTACCCCAAATTCTGCTACCTCCAACCTCTCCTTTGCATATATCCAAGTTTGTCATCTGTATCTTCTCCTTTCCAATAACCACAGGCAAACAATCCTGTTAAGCTTTCTGCCACTACATAGCAGGAACTGGAAGAAGGAATCCCCCCTTCTTCCAGTTTCCAATAATCTGTCCTCGCTTCCTTCTGAGCCCTCACCAGCCCATATCCTCAAAGTTCAGATTTCTACTATGGTCGGTCCGAGGCAATCAAGGCTCTCTCTAGCATACACCTCAAATTCCTCCAGCCCTCGCCCACTACCCAATTCCAAAGCCACACACCTACATCTTTAACTGTTGGCAGTGGTGGCACCCCACATTCAGGTCCCGACATCTGTATTCCTTCCTGTTGGCGTGGAGTAGATGGCCACACTCCTAACAGCTTAAAATAACCCCCGTTTATTAGCTCATAATTGCGCAGGTCAGAGGCCTGTGCCCAGTGTGAATGGTTTCCCTGCTCTGGGTCTCACAGGATGAAGATGGCAGTGGACTTGATGTGCCCCTTTCTGTGAGGCTTTCAGGGAGAGTCCCTCCAAACACAACCATGTTGTCAGCTGAATTCGGTTCCAGGCTGCTGGAGGACTGAGGCCCCGTTTCTCTCGCTGGGTGTCAGCTGGGGACGGCACTCCTCTCCAGAGGTTGCATTCAGTTCCTCACCATGTGGCCCCCTGTGAATGCCCCTCAAACCTCCAATCTCTCTTTCAGGCGGGGCCTCGGCCCTTGTAAGGTTCCCTGATTAGGTCTGGCCCACCTGAACAATCAACCCCATCTTAAGGTCAACTGATCTGTGGCCTTAATTACACCTGCAAAATCCTTCTTGCTAAATAATTTCACATAATCGTGTGAGTGCTATCTTCATCACGTCCCACGGTTCCATCCACACCCACTGGGAGGAGGACTGTGCAAAGACAAGGGTCACTGGGCATCAGCATGGAACTCTGGCTACCACCCAATCCATGTATATATCAAACAGCAGTGCAAACATGTTCTCCAGAAACAATGAATGAAAATGTCACAGCATCGTTATTGATGATAGTCATGAACCGGAAATAATCTGAACATCTATCAACAGCTGAATGAATAAATACAGTGTGGTATACTCATTGTAGAGAATACCATACAGACATGAAACAAGCAAATATCTCTATGTGCAACAACATGGGCAGATCTCAATATCAGAACATTGAGCAAAAGAAGCCAGGCATAAAAAGCCACATGACTGATAATTCTATTTGTAGAAAGTTTAAAAACAAGCCAAAATAAACAAAACAAACAAACAAACAAAAAACCATTACAGTGACATAGGTCAGAAGAGTGGTTAACTGTCAGGTGTAATGACTAGATAAGGACACAGTATAGGTTTCTGGGGCACTAGTAATGTCGTATATCTTGATCTGGGTGGTGGTTACTTGCATGTGTCCACTTTGTGAAATGTCACCAAATTGCTGTCATTTATCATTTGTGCTCCTTCTCTTTGTCGGTTATACTTCACTAAAGGAAAAATCTACCAACATAGAGGGGGAAAACACGTATAAAATGCAGAAAGAACTGACAGAAACATGCTTCAGAATCAAAAATCCCTTATCGTAAGTCTGAAATCTCAAAGGCTATGAAAACCAGAGTTATTTTTCCTGTCTCATATGCACATAAAACATGACCTGTACTGACAGGAGGCTGTTTTTAGACTTTATTTATCCTTCTCAGCATGAATATTTGTGTTTCTCTGTGGAAATATTGTCTTATTAGATTCATCAGTGCTATTCCAGACCCCACTTATGGCTCTTATGTAACGTATGATATATGAATTCTGCAACATCTGGTCCCAGGGGTTTCAGATAAGGGATTGCAGATGGGCAGTAATAAAGGGTTTTAATGCAATTTTCTCAGCTGAAGACAAGAACTAGGAAAGACCGCAGTTTATCAGAGATGCACTGGATTTCTTGAGTTTCTTCCCCAGCATTTCAAAGGATATGTTTTCTCCTCCTTTGCCCTATTGATATGATAGATTATTAAAATACTAAAATATTTCTCAATATTACACGATCCTCTCATGACAAGAAAAACTACCAGGATGTGTAGATTTTCTATATACCATTAAACTCTACATACTCGAAATTGATGGATAAAACCATGAAATCTATGCTCCTAAGTGAGACAGATCCATATTTCTGTGTGTACGGGCACATGTGGGAGTGTGCACATGTGCTTGTGCACCACGCAGGTATGTGGGCCTGTGGGCGTGTGTGCACATATCATCTTTTCCAGGTTTGGGAATCAGGGTTTAGGCTATCTTCATTAAACAGATTTGGAAGATCTCTATCTTTGTTTCTAGTTTAATTTTTAAAAAGATTTTATTTATTTATGAGAGAGAGAGAAAAGAGAGGCAGAGACGTAGGCAGAGGGAGAAGCAGGCTCCATGTAGGAAGCCCAATGTGGGACTCAATGCCGGGACTCCGGGATCACGCCCTGAGCCAAAGGCAGACGCTCAACCACGGAACCACCTAGGTGTCTCTGTTTCTAGTTTCTAAATAATTTAATAATTTGTGATTTCTGAAAAGAACTGGCTGATGGTATTCATCTCTCCTTGTACTTGTCTCAGTAAATTTGGTCCCCAAACCTAGTTGAAAAAAATAACACCATTTTCCAATAAAGCTGTGACTCTTCAAAAGTGTGTATTCCAGGATAGGCAGAGAAGTATTCCAGACAGGACATCGATGCTGACATCAGATGGACTTGGCACATGACTTTTCAGCAAGTTACTGAATCTCTTTTAGCCTTCGTTTCTTCACTTGTGAAATGGGCCCATAGTCCCTTTTTTTATGTTTTTTTAAAATTATTTATGATAGTCACAGAGAGAGAGGCAGAGACACAGGCAGAGGGAGAAGCAGGCTCCATGCACCGGGAGCCCGATGTGGGATTCGATCCCGGGTCTCCAGGATCGCGCCCTGGGCCAAAGGCAGGCACCAAACCGCTGCGCCACCCAGGGATCCCATAGTCCCTTTTCTTTCATTGCTTCCCCAAGACTTAGGACAGGCCAATTTTCACATTATTACCCTAGCCAATTGTTGTGCAAACCTGCTGTGATCATAAGTAACACATCCATATTAGTTAACAAACAGTGACAGCTGACATCCAGAAGCGAGAGATACTTTTTTAAGGAATTGTATATATTAGGGGGTGTTTATTCAATCTCCTGGAAATCATGCTTAGAATTTCTTTGTATTCTCCTATGTAAAATCTCTATAGACTATTTCTACATAAGAGGCACCACCTATTTCTTAATTTTCTCAAAACACAAACACACATGTGTTTGTGTGTGTGTGTGTCTGTGTGTGTAGAGAAAGAGATTTTAAAAGTTAAATAATACTAGCATTGAATAAAACTAAGAATCATTTGATTCTAAATCCACCCCCTCCGCACCCCCCACACACACTGTGCCCCATCACTCTTCCTACCATAAACACCACACTCTTCCTACTGGCTCCCTCAGACAAATACTTTCAACTTGCATCTGCTTCTCTTGGGACTTACCATGATATTTGCAAATCACAGGCTTATAATGATGGTGCTAGGTTTCAAAAATGGTCACAAGTGAGACTTCTGGTTTCAGCTCCAATATATAAAACAGGGTAGAAATCACCAATCCCTCCTTAAAAAAGAGAACACTGCAAAAAAGTGCATCAACCTTCTTTTTTTTTTTTTTTTAAACTTATCAGAGAACTATGGTGGCAGGGCAAAACACCACATAAGATCTCGAGAGAGAGTTGAATTCAGACTGTTCAAACTGAGATCTGCTTTCCTGGATCAGATTCCTCTGCAGTCATAAACTGCTAAGAGTACTTAAATGGTACATAAGTTGAATTGCTCGAAGCTGAGTGTGGACTAACAGGAGAGCGAGAATCTGCTTCCCCTACTACATCTCCACCCTGTGCCCACCCCACCCCCATTCACCCACTGAAGTCTTAGGCAGAAGCTACATGTTTATGGTCTTTCACTCCAGGAAATGGATTTTCAGGGTGAAGTTCTGAGAAAAGATGCCCTAGTTTTTCTGACTGGGAGAGAGGAGGAATAATCATTGTCAAAATACCCCCAGAGCCTTCTCCATGACAGAGGCCTACTCTCCAGGGGAAACACTTTGCTAGAGCTTTACCCTAGGTGGAAGAAGGGTATTCCTCCCACACAGCACCCCCCCACACACACACACACTTCCTGTCTCACCTAAGGGAAACAGAGTAGGCAACAGGGGTGAAGCCTTCCAGGAACTAATCTGAGAATACTGCAGCCAGGGGAAGGACAGAAGGCATGGGAGAAGGTGACGCCACTGAAGATATACCTGTGAAGGTTGCAGCCCAGAGACACGGCCCCCACTAAAAGATAAGAGATTTAATCATGAAACTATAGAATTTCCCCCCTCCCCCCCCCACCACCTTACCACTACCATCCATGGGGTTCCAGAGAAATAACTGTGGATTATATCTGAAAGCACTGCACAACCACAGATTTTCATAGTTAATCATAGTTACCCACCAAATTAATCATAGTTATTTTATTTTTTAAAAAGATTTTATTTATTTATTAATGAGAGATACAGAGAGAGAGAGGCAGAAACATAGGCAGAGGGAGAAGCAGGCTCCTCGAGGGGATCCCGATGTGGGACTCGATCCCGGGGCCACGGGACCATGCCCTGAGCCAAAGAGAAACATTCAACCGCTGTGCCACCCAGGTGCCCCTATGATTAATTTGTTAAGGGCTCTAATGGAAAAATCGGCAACATGCAAAAGCTGATGGGTAACATATGCAGAGATGGCAATTCTGAGCAAAAATTAAAAGGAAATACTAGAAAACTAAAACACGACAACAGGAATGAGGATTTGTCAGTAGACTCAGCACAATGAAGGAAAGAACTGAGGAGCCTGAAGATCAGAAAGTTTTATTGACCTATGACCTAATGGAAATGCTAAGAAGTAAAAAGAGAAACTGAAAAAAAAAGCCATAACTGAACATCCTGCCGTGTGAAATTGGAAAAAGTTTCACATATTAATCCAAATTCCATAAAAGGAAAGAAGCAGAGATAACAGAGAAGAAGGAAAGTTGGAAGCACTAAGGGCCAAGAGCTGCCAAAATAAATGACAGACACCAAAGCACAGACTTGGGAATCTTAGTGAATACCAAGCAGCATATATACACACACACCCTTAGACTTTTTATATTCAAACCGTATTAAAAAACTAAAAGAGAAAATGCTGAAAGAACAAACTAGAAGAGAAAAACATCTTACCCGTAGAAAAACATGAATAAGAATTACAGCTGACTTCTCGTCACAACCCTGCATGCAGAGGGGTAGAGTGAAATGAAATATTTAAGGTGTTGATTGAAAAGGAAAAACCACCTACCTAGAAATCTATTTCCAGTAAAACAGGAACACAAGAAGGTAAAGACTCTCAGACAAACAAAAGTTGAGCAAATTCATCTGCAGGAAACCTGCCTCACAAGAAACGTTAAGAGATGTTCTTCAGGCAGAAGGAAAATAATATGGGTCAGAAACATGGGTCTACCTAAAGAAAGGAAGAGACTCGTGAAGTAAAATGGAGGTGAATTAACATCTTTTATGGTTCTCATTCTTGTGTCATCTAAAAGAGGACTGTTCTCTAAAACAGGATAGCACAATGTATCGAATGATCATAGCACACGGATAGGTGAAAGACAGAAGTATCCCAAGCAATGGGAGGGAGGAATTAGGAATACTCTGTGATAAGGTACCTGCACTACACATGAAGCCATATACTATTATCTGAAGGTGGACTTGGCTTAGTAAAAGTGTATATTCTAAACTCTAGGGCAACCACTGAAAATAGTTTGAGAAGCAGTATAAGCAATACGGTAAAAGAGGGGAAAACAGGCGCAAATATCAATCCGATTATACCAATCATCACTCTAAGTGAGAATGGCTTAAGGACACCCACTAAAGACAGAGATTTCTGAGTGGACAAAAGAAAGACCCAAGTATAAGCTGCCTGCAAGAACCTCACACTCAACATCAAGACTCAGGTAGCTTAAGAAGTAAAGGAATAGGAAAAGGTTTACCATGCTAACACTAAGCCAAAGCAAGACGCAGGAGCTACATTAATTTCAGATAAAGCCGACATGGAACAATGAAAACTGCCAGGGATAGGAATAAGGAGGGGCATCACATAATGATTAAGGAGTCAATTCTCCAAGAGGACATAACAATCCTAACTGTGTAAGCCCCTAATCACAGTGTTAAACACATCAAAATGTTTGAGGCAAAACCTGGTAAAAGTTCAAAAGAAATGCATAAATCCCTGACTGCAGTGAGAGATTTCAACACCCCTCTGCCACTAATTGGTAAACCAAGCAGGCAGACAAGCAGATACCAAAAAGATACCGACAACCTGAACAGCATTATCCATCAACTCGATCTACTTGACTTGTATAGAACACTCCACTCAACAAGAGTGGAATCCGTAGCCTCTCAAGCTCACGGGGAACATTCACAAAGATAGATCATATGTGGGGACAGAAAGCACAACTTTACAAATATAAAGGAGTAGGAGTCCTACAAAGTAGGTTCTCACACCGCAATGGAATTAAGCTAGAAATCAACAACAGAGAAGTAGATGGATAAGCTGCCTAGGTTTGGAGATGAAACAAAACATTTCTAATCGGCACATGGATGAAAGAAGGAAGCTCCAGAGAAACCGAAAGACGTTTTGAACTAAATTAAAATGAAAATTCAAAAGTATTGTGATACAGCAATAGCATTGCCTCAGAGGGAAATGAAATTTAGAGCATACATTCAGGTACTGGAGAGGAAGAACTCTTTTATGTTCTAAACTCTTTTATGATTTTATGATCTAAAATCATAAACCTCACGAAAGTAGGAAAAGAGACCAGTTTAAGCCCAAAGTAAACAGAAAGAAATATATCATAAAAATCAGAGCAGAAGACAATGAAATCAAAAGCAGGAAAACCATAGCAAAAATTCAATGACAGGGATCCCTGGGTGGCGCAGCGGTTTGGCGCCTGCCTTTGACCCAGGGCGCGATCCTGGAGACCCGGGATCGAATCCCACGTCAGGCTCCCAGTGCATGGAGCCTGCTTCTCCCTCTGCCTGTGTCTCTGCCTCTCTCTCTCTCTCTCTCTCTCTCTCTCTGTGACTATCATAAATAAATAAAAATTTAAAAAAAAATTCAGTGACACCAAAAGCCGGGTTCTTAGCAAAGGCCAATAAGAGAGGCAAACCTCTTTCTGGCCAAGAAGAAAAAAGGGGGGAAGACACAACTTACCAATATCTGAGTGGAAAGAATGGACATCACTACTGATCTCATAGGCACTAAAATGATAATAAAAAGGAATGCCACTGGCAATCCTATGCCTGCAAATTTGAACCAGTAGAGGGAATGGCCAGATTCCTTGGAAGACACTATCAAATCTCACACGGAAAAATAGATAACCCGAACAGTTATGTATTTATGCCCAGGGCCCAGACTTTTTCCTTGGTGAATTCCAAACAAACACTTAAAGAAAAAAAAATGATTCCAATTTTCCACCATCTCTTCCAGAATGTAGAGGCAGAAGAACATTTCCTAACTCGTTCTCTGAGGTCTGCATTTCCCCTAATAGCAAGACAGACAAAGATGATGCAGACCATGATCTCTCATGAACATTGTCATAAAATCCCTCAACAACACATCAGCAAATCGAATCCAACAATGCATGCAAAGAACTGTACACCACAAACAAATGACATATCTTTCAGGCACACAAAACCAGTTCAACATTTGAAAATCAACAAATGTAGTTCACCACATCAACAGGCTAAAGAACAGAAATCATATGATCATATCAATCGATGCAGAGAGCATTTGATAATTCAACAGACTTCATGTGAAAAGCTCTCGGTAAACTAGGAATGGAGGGGAACATCCCTAACCTGATGAAAAAGATCTGGGAAAACCCTACAGGCAACATCAGGCTTAAGGATGACAGTCAGACACTTCCCCTCGAGATAAGTCTGCTGTCATCACTCCTATTCAATATGTATTAGAATCCCAGCTTGTTACATAAGAACGGAAAGAGGAATTAAAAGGTGTACAGATTGGAAATGCTGAAATACCACAATTTTTATTTGCAGCAGACACAATTATTTACATAAAAAATACCAAGGAATCTACAAAAAAACCGTTGCATTAATAAGGGAGTTTAGTACGGCCCCCACGATATAAGGTACAATATACACATGGCAATTCCTTACCTACATATGAACACTGAACAATCAGAATTTGATAGTTTTTTAAATTACTTAAAAAATAACTCATCAGGTCTTTAACATATCCATTTCTGAGTCTTTTCTCACTTATAGTTACTAGGTGTTGCGTTTTTTGTTTTTTGTTTTTGTTTTTGTTTTTGTTTTTTAGTTCCAGTGTAGTTAACATACAGGGATATTTTTTCAGGTGTACAAGAGAGTGATGCAACAATTCCATGTATTACTCAGTGCTCATCAAAATAAGTGTACTCTTTAATTCCCTTCACCTATTACACCCGACCTCCACTTGTTAATAGTCTGTTTCTTGTTTGTTTGTCTCTCTTTTTTCCTTTGTTCATTTGTTTTGTTTCTTAGATTCCACATATGAGTGAAATCTATGATATTTGTCTCTCTCTGACTGGCTTATTTCGCTTAGCATAATACTCTTTACATCCATCCATGTTGTTGCAAATGGCAAGATTTCATTCTTTTTTATGGCTGAATAATATTCCAGTGTGTGTGTGTGTACATGGATTCTTCTTCTGGGGTTCTGTATAAACACACACACACACCACACATACATAGTGTATGTGTGTATACATACATATCTTCTTTATCCATTCATCTATCAATGAACATTTGGGCTCCTTCCGTAATTTGGTTATGGCAAATAATGCTGCAATAAACACAGGGGCACATACATCCCTTTGACCTAGTGTTGTCATATTCTTTGGGTAAGTACCCAGTAGTGCAATTACTAGATCATATGGTAGGTTCTATTTTTAATTTTTTGAGGCCCCCTCCATACTGCCCTTCCACAGCGGCTACACCAGTTTGCATTCCCACCAACAGTGCTAGAGGATTCCTTTTTCTACATCCTCGCAAACACTTGTTGTTTCTTATGTTTTGGATTTTAGCCATTTGGACATGTGTGAGGTGATAGCTCATTCTGGTTTTGATTTGCATTTTCCTGATGATGAGTGATGTTGTGCATCTTTTCATGTGTCAGTTGGTCATCTGTATGTCTTCTATGAAGAAATGTCTGTTCATGTCTTCTGCCCATTTTTTAATTGGATAAAGGGTTAGTATCCAAATAACACCCCCTGCCCCCAAATAACCGTTTACAATAGCAACCCTACATATGAAGTACTTAGGTATAAATATAACAAATATACGCAGGATCTGTTTGTGGAGAACCACAAACAATGATGTAGAAATCAAAGAAAATCTAACTAAAAGGAGAGATATTTCATACACATGGACTGGAAAACCCATACTTGTCTAAAATTTCAATTCTTCCCAGACTTACCTATAAGAAAACAACAGAATCCCCATCAAAATTGCAGTCAAGCTCTCTGAAGATATTGACATCCCAATCTAAACTTGTATAGAAAAACCAGAGGCTCTAGAATAGATAAACCAGGGCAGCCCTGGTGGCTCAGTGGTTAGCGCCGCCTTCAGCCTGGGGTGTGATCCTGGAGACCACGGGATCGGAGTCCACCACCGTCAGCTCCTGCATGGAGCCTGCTTCTCCCTCTGCCTGTGTCTCTGCCTCTCTCTCTGTCTCTCTGTCTCTCATGAATAAATAAATAAAATCTTTAAAAAAATAGAATAGATAACACTTCTTTCTGGAAAAGAAGAATAAAGGTCCAGGACTCATATTATCTGATTTCAAGGCTTACTATAAAGCTGTAGTAATCCAAGACAGTGTGGTATCACCAAAGAATTGGACACAGAGTTTAATGCATCACAGCAGCAAAACCTGTAACGACTTGCACAAATATGACTTAGTTGAACTTGACAAAGGTACAGGCACAATTTGATGGAGAAGGAATAGTCTTTTCAATAAATGGTGCTGGAACAATTTGGAGTCCAAGGCCATAAAAGTTTAACCTAGCCCCAGATCTGACACTCTTACACAAATTAACTCAAAAGGAACAAGAGCTTATATTTAAAATTCAACTATAAAGTATCTTCCTTCCTTCTGAAGGAAACATAGGAGAAAATCAACATGACTTTGTGTTTGCTGCTGAGCTTTTACACAGAACACCGTAAGTAGAGCCCATGAAATAGAAGAAAAAGAAAGAAAAGAAAAAAAGAAAGAAGAAAGAAAGAAGAAGAAAGAAAAAAGAAAGAAAGAAAGAAAAAGCAAGCTGAGTTGGACTTTATTAAAAAAAAAAACAAAAAAATTGATCTCCAACAAAAAAAATTTTAAAAATAAAATGTAAAGGATGACTCTGGGTGGAACCACAGAGTGCCATAAAAGCCAAAAAAAATTAAAATTAAAATTACAAAAAATAAGAAACCTTGCACTCTGCAAAAGAGGCTGTTAAGAAATGAAAGGCAATCCAGAGACTGGAAAAAATATTTGCAAAACTCATGCCTGAGGGATGCCTGGGAGGCTCAGCCATTGGGTGCCTGCCTTCAGCTCAGCTCGTGATCCCGGGACCA
>NW_023330123.1:0-24595 GCF_011100685.1 Canis lupus familiaris
CTCACGTACACCTGTTGACCATGTTCCCCAGCCGGTCTCACATGGACCTGTTGCCTCTGATCCCCACCTGGGCCTCACATACCTGGTAGATCTGGTCCTCACCAGGCCCTCATCTCTATCTGGTGACTCTGGTCCCCACCTGGACCTCTCCTGGACCTGGTAACTCGGGTCCTCAGTTTGGCCTCACCTGGACCTGGTGACTCTCGTCCCCACTGTGACCTAACTCACACCTGGTGAATCTTTCCCCACCTAGGCCTCACCCAGACCTGGTGACCCTTGTCCCCAGTTATGCCTCAATTCGACCTGATGAATCTGGTCCTCACGTGGGCCTCACATGGACCTGGGACTCAGCTGGATAGAGTGGCTCTGGTTCCCACATGGGACCCACCTGATACTGGTGACTGTGGTCTCCTTCTATGCTTCACCAGGACCTGGTGATTCTGATCCACATCTGGGCCCTGCATGGGCCTAGTGACTCTGGTCCTCACCTAGGCATTATTGGGACCTGGATACTCTATTCCACACCTGGGCCTCACTTTGACCGGGGAACTCTGGTCCAACTCTGGGCCTCAAACTTAACTGGTTACTCGGGTTCCCCCTCTGGACATCACCCTTTCTTGGTGACTCTGGTCTCCCCCTGGGCTTCACTTGTACCTGGTGAATCTGGTCCTTACCTGGACCTCACCTGGACCTGGTGACTCAGGTCACGACCTGGGTCTCACCTGGACTTGGTGAATCTTGTTGCCACCTGGGCCTCACCTGGATCTGGTGGTTCTGGTTCACATATGGGGCTCTCCAGGACCTCGTTCCTGTGGTCTCCTTTGGCCTCACCTGGAACAACACGACCCTGATCCATATTTGGGCCTCACCTGTACCTGGTGACTCTGGTCCTTACCTGGGCATCATTGGGACCTGGTTACTCTCTTCTATCCCTGGGCCTCCCGTGGACCTGGTGACTCTGGTCACCATCTGGACCTCACCCTGACCTGGTGACTGTGGTCCCACAGGGGCCTCACCTGGAAGAGGGGACTGGTTTCCCACAGGGAACTCACCTGGACCTGGTGAATCTGCTCCTCACATGGACATCATAGGAACCTGGTTACTCAGTTCCACAATCGGGGCCTCATCTGGAACCTAGTGACTCTCGCTCCCCTCTTGGCCTCACCCTGACGTGGTGACTCTGGTCCCCACCTGGATATCACCGGGACCAGGGTTGACTCTGGTCCTCTCTGGACCTCCGCTGGGCCTCACCTGGAGCTGGGTACTCTGGTCCTCAAGTGGGCCTCAACAGGACCTGGTGATCTACTCCTCACTTAGGCCTCGTCTGAAGCTTGTGACTCTGGGTCCCACCTGGGCATCAATGGGACATGGTTATACTCTGTTCCCCACCAGGGACTCACCTGGACCCTGATAACTTTGCTCCACACTTTGGCCTCACCTGGCACTGATGACTTGGGCCCCCCACCTAGGTCTCAATCTGGACCTGGTGACGTGTGGTCCCCACCTGGGTCTCACCTGGACCTGGTGACTCTCGTTCCCACATGAACCACACCTGGACCTGGTGACTGTGGGTTGTCCTTCTAGCCTCATATTTACCTGGTGACTCCAGTTCCCCACCAGGGCCTCACCTGGATCTGGTGACTATGGCCTGCAGGTTGGCCTCACCTGGGTCCTGGTGAGTGGAGTTGCCACCTGGGCCTCACCCATACCTGGTGAGTCAGGTCCCCACGTGGGCCTCTTGGACCTGGTGCATCTGGTCCTTACCTGGTCCTCACCCGGCACCCGGTGACTCTGGTCACCACCTGAGCCTCACCTGGACCTTGGTGAATGTGGTCCCCAACTGGGCCTCACCCTATCCTGGTGACTTTGTTCCCCACCTGGACCTGATTTATGTGGACTCCTTCTTGGCCTCACATGGAACTGGTGACTCTGATCCTATCTGGGCCTCTCCGAGATCTGGTGACTCTGGTCCTCACCTTGGCATCATTGGTACCCGGTTACTCTGTTCCACACCTGAGCCTCACCTGGACATGATGACTCTGGAATCCCTCTGGGCCTCACCTTGACCTGGTGACTCTGGTCCCCCATCTGGATGTCACCTGGACCAGGTGATTCTGGTACCCCCCTCTAGGCCTCAACGAGACCTGGTGACTCTGGTCCTCAACTGGGCCTCACATGGACCTAGTGAATATGCTCCCCCCACCTGGGCCTCATCTGGACCTGGTGACTCTGGTCCCTACCTGGACATCATCGGGACATGGCTCCTCTATTCCCCACTGGGCCTCAATTGGAACAGGTGGCTCTGATCCTCAGCAGCATGCCTCGAATGCACCTTTCCACTAGCTGCGTTCTTATGGCTGTGAGAATGTAGCTACATTGTAAGTCAGGACGTTCCATGTATACCGCTATACTAGCACCTAGAGACACAAGCATTGAAGCCTGCAGCTAGCTCCTTTTGTCCTATGAGCTTCTGAACAACACATCTAGTGAGGATGTTCGAAATTTCATCTGAAGGCCGTGTGGAACTGTGAGGGGACTGGGGGGTGAGCTCAAGTCTCAGAAGAAAGTACCCTTTGGACACTGCATTCCACTAGCTTCTCATGTATGGAATTAGTGTGTAGCACCAACCCTAGAGAGCAGTTCCTCACATATCTCTGGATGGGGCTTGGAGACACTAGTCGTGTGGGCCGGCGCCTTCCACTAACCTCTCACAATCCTTCAGTCACGATTCAAGCCTAGGCCTGATAGGAGCGAAGTGTACCTGCAGTCAGCATGTGGGAGGTACAGGGCATAAGTTCAACTCTCAGAAGTGTGTATGCTTTACAGGCAGATGTCCTGTTAGACACTTATTGATGGGAGCTTGAACCGAGGTATACTCTACTTGAACAAGGACGTTGGAAATCGCTGTATTGAACTCAGATACACGTGAGTACAGGCCTGTCACTTCCACATGCTTGTCACACAACCTCTTCCAGCACTTAACATAAAGATGCTAGGACCTATGTCTACATGCAGTCAGGATGCGGGACGGTCCTGCCCTGACCTCAGCTCTTACAAGGAAGCATGCCTAGAAGTCAGCTTTCAACTAGCTGCATTCTTATGGCAGTGAGAATGTAGCAGTATTCTAATTCAGGAGGTTCCAAGATTACCACTCTACTGCACCTGGAGAAAACTTCCAGGTCTGCATTGTTCCACTTGCGTCTCACAACCTTCTGACAAAAGTCTATGGTGAAGATGTTTGATACTCATTCTGCAGGCAGTATCAGACCGTGAAGGAAGGAGGGTGAGCTCAACTCTCAAAACTAATTTGCTTTTGGACAAGGCGTTCAGCTACCTTCTCACCTATGGAACTTAACATGTAGCACCAGTCTAAACACAGGAATTACTACGAAATCCCTGGATTGACCTTGGTGTCACTAGTCTAGTGTGCTGGGACATTCCACTTACCTCTCACAACACTTCCATAACGCATCGAGACTAGGCCTTTTAGAAGTGAAGTGTACCTGAAGGCAGGATGTCGAGGTACAGATCATAAGCTCAACTCTCAGTAGTGTGTATGCCTGGGAGGCAGATTTCTGCTAACCCCTCATACATGGGATTTAGAACATAGCTATACTCTGATCGAAGAAGACCATTGGATATTGCTATATTCAACTCAGATACACGTGAGTTCAGGCCTGACGCTTCCACATGCTTTTGTCACAACCTCTCCCAGCACCTAACACAAGGATGTTAGCAGCTACGTCTACAGTCAGGCAGGATGAGGGAGGGTCCTTCCCTGAGCTCAGCTCTCAAAAGGAAGCATGCCTCGAAGCCAGCTTTCTACTAGCTGCATTGTTATGGCCTTGAGAACGTAGCACCACTGTAAGTCAGGATGTTCCATGTATACCGCTCTACTTCACCTTGAGAGACAAGCATTGAAGCCTGCAGATAGCTCCTTGTGTTCTATGAGCTTCTGACAAACATGTCTAGTGAGGATGTTCGAAATTCCATCTGAAGGCCGAGTGGAACTGTGAGGGATTGGAGGTGAGCTCAAGTCTCAGAAGAGAGTACCCTTTGGACACTGTGTTCAACTAGCTTCTCATGTATGGAACTTAGTAAGTAGCACCAATCTAAGAGAGCAGTTCCTCACATATCTCTGGATTGGGCTTGGAGACACTAGTTGTTGTGGGCCGGCACCTTCCACTAACCTCTGACAAACTTCTGTCATGAATCTGACAGGAGCCTGATAGGAGCAAAGTGTACCTGCAGTCAGCATGTGCGAGGTACAAGGCATAAATTCAACTCTCAGAAGTGTGTATGCTTTGCAGGTCGATGTCTGCTAGACACTTTTCGAGGCGAGGTATACCCGAGCTACACTCTAATTATACAAGGACGTTGGCAATCACTGTATTGAACTCACATACACGTGAGTACAGTCCTGACACTTCCACTTGCATTTCTCCAACCTCTCCCAACCTAAAATAAGAATGTTAGCAGCTTCAACTACAGGCAGTCAGAATGCGGGAGGGTCCTGCCCTGAGCTCAGCTTTCAAAAGGAGGCATGCCTCGAAGCCAGCTTTCTACTAACTGCGTTCTGATGGCCATGAGAACGTGGCAGCATTGAATTCAGGATGTTCCATGAATACCGCTTTACTGCACCTGGAGACACAACCTTGAAATCTGCAGCTTCCCTTTGCATCCCATTAGCTTCTGACAAACATGTCTAGTGAAGATGTTTGTAACTGTATCTGTAGGCAGTGTGGAACTGGGAAGGACCACGTTTCAACTCATCTCCGAGAGGGAAGTTCCCCAGAGAGAGAGCTTTCAGCTAGGTACTCAGGTTTGGAAGTTAGTATGTAGCTCCCATCTGAGGGAGGAATTCCTCAGAAGTTGCTGGATTGAACTAAGACACATTTGCCTCTTGCAAAACTTCCGTCCCGCATCGAACGATATCCTTTGGAAGTGAAGCGTACAGGTGGTCAGCATGTGGGAGGTTCAAGTCCTAAGATCAATCCAAAGGAGAGTGCATGCCTTGGAGGCAGCTGTCTGCTAGTCACGGAATTGACAAGGCAGACACTTGTTTCTCACTTCGCTACTCTCCCCCATACAACGAAATGCTGTGGAAGCTGTTCGTACACGCAGTCAGGATGGGGGAGGTACAGGCCATAAGCCCAACTCTCAGAAGTGTGTATGCTTTGCAAGCCGATGTCTGCTAGACACTTATCGAGGCGAGATATACACGAGCTACACTCTAATTGAACAAGGACGTTGGCAATCGCTGTATTGAACTCAGATACACGTGAGTACAGTCGTGACACTTCCACTCGCATTTATCCAATCTCTTCCAGCACTTCACGTAAGGATGTTAGCAGCTATGCCGATGGGCAGGCAGGATGCGGGAGGGGTCCTGCCTTGAGCTCAGCTCTCACAAGAGAGCATGCCTAGAAGCCAGCTTTCAACTAGCTGCGTTCTAATGGCCATCAGAACATAGCAGTTTTCTAACTCAGGAGGTTCGAAGAATACCACTCTACTGCACCTGGAGACACCTTCCAGGCCTGCATTATTCCACTTGCGTCTCACAAGCTTCTGACAAACGTCTCTGGTGAAGATGTTCAAAACTCATTCTGCAGGCAGTGTGGAACTGTGAGGGACTGGGTGTGAGCTCAACTCTCGGAAGAGAGATGCTTTTGGACATGGGTTTCAGCTAGCTTCTCACGTATGGAACTTAGTATGTAGCACCTAAGACAGAAATTACTAGGAAATCGCTGGATTGAGCTTGGAGGCACTAGTCTTGCGTGCCGGGACTTTCCACTTACCTCTCACAACACTTCCGTCATGCATCGAGCCTAGGCCTGTTAGCAGCGAAGTGTACCTGCAGGCAGGATGTGGGAAGTACAGGCCATAAGCTCAAGTCTCAAAAGTGTGTATGCATGGGAGGCAGATGTCTGCTACCCACTCGTACATGGGAGTTAGAAACTAGCTACACTCTTTGAAGAAGGCCATTTGAAATCGCTGTATTCAACTCAGATAATCGTGAGTACAGGCCTGACACTTCCACATGCAAATCGAATCGAAACAAAATAATCGCATCGAATAGAATCGAAAGGAACAAAACCGAAACTATTGTATCGAAAAGAAAAAAATCAAATCAAATCGAATCGAAATGTATCGAATCACATCGAATTGAAAAGAATCGAATAGAATCGAATCGAAAATAATTGAATCAAATCAAACAAAAGGAATCCAATAGAAAACAATCGAATCGAAAAGAAATGAATTGAATCGAATCGAAAAGAATCTAATCGAATCGAATTGAATCAAAAGAATCGAATCGAAAAGAATTCAATCGAAGGGTTTCGAATCGAATCGAATTGAATCGAAAAGAATCTAATTGAACCGAAAAGATTCGAATGGAATCAAAAAGAAACAAATCAAAAAGAATTGAATCTAATTGAATCGAAAAGAGTCGAATCTAATCGAATCGAAAAGAATCGGATCCAAATGAATCTAATCGAAAAGAGTGGAATCGAAAAGAATCGAATTTTTTCAAAAAAACGAATCGAATTGAATCGAATCAAAAAGAATTGAATCGATTCTAAAAGAAAGGAATTCAAATCAAAATGACTCGAATCGAAAGATTCGAATCAAATCGTATTGAAAAAAAAGAATCGAATCAAATAGAATCGAAAAGAAAGTAATCGAAAAATATCATATCGAAAAGAAAAAAATCGTATCGAATCAAAAAAATCGAACGAATCGAATCGAAATGGATCGAATCAATTCGAAATGAATCAAAAAGAATCGAATCGAATCGAAAAGAATCGAATCGAATCAAATTGAAAATAATTGAAACATATCGAATAGAAAAAAAATCGAATTGAAAAGAATCGAATCGAATCGAAAAGAATTGAATCGAATCAAATCTAAAACAATCAAATCGAATCCAATCGAATCGAATCAAAAAGAATTGAATCGAAGAGTTTCGAATCGAATCAAATTGAATCGAAAAGAATCTGATCGAACCGAAAAGATTTGAATGGAATAAAAAATTAACGAATTAAAAAGAATCAAATCGAATCAAATAAAAAAGAATCGAATCTAATCAAATCGAAAAGAATCGAATCCAAATGAATCAAGTCGAAAGGAGTGGAATCGAAAAGAACCAAATCATTTAGAAAAAATACGAATCGAATTGAATCGAATCGGGATCCCTGGGTGGCGCAGCGGTTTGGCGCCTGCCTTTGGCCCAGGGCGCGATCCTGGAGACCCGGGATCGAATCCCACGTCGGGCTCCCTGTGCATGGAGCCTGCTTCTCCCTCTGCCTCTGTCTCTGCCTCTCTCTCTCTCTCTCCCTCTGTATGACTATCGTAAATAAATAAAAAAATTAAAAAAAAAAAAAGAATTGAATCGAATCGAATAGAAAATAATTGAATCGAATAGAAAATAATAGAAAAGAATAGAAAAGAACCGAATCGAATCGAATCGTAAAGAATCAAATCGAATCGAAAAGAATCGGATCGAATTAAAGCGAATAGAATCGAATCGAATCGAAAAGAATCGAATCCAAAATAACCGAATCGAAGAGTCTAATCAAAAAGAATCGAATCGATTCGAAAAAACCGAATCGAAGAGACTCGAAAATAATCGAATTGAATCAAAAAGAATCGAAAAAGGGGATCCCTGGGTGGCGCAGCGGTTTGGCGCCTGCCTTTGGCCCAGGGCGCGATCCTGGAGACCCGGGATCGAATCCCACGTCGGGCTCCCGGTGCATGGAGCCTGCTTCTCCCTCTGCCTGTGTCTCTGCCTCTCTCTCTCTCTGTGACTATCATGAATAAATAAATAAAATCTTTAAAAAAAATCGAAAAGAATCGAATCGAATCGAATCGAATCGATTTGAAAAGACATTCGAATAGAAAAGACTCGAATCGAATCGAATCGATAAAAATCGAATCGAATTGCACCGAATCAAAAGAATCTAATCGGGGGATCCCTGGGTGGCGCAGCGGTTTGGCGCCTGCCTTTGGCCCAGGGCGCGATCCTGGAGACCCGGGATCGAATCCCACGTCAGGCTCCCGGTGCATGGAGCCTGCTTCTCCCTCTGCCTGTGTCTCTGCCTCTCTCTCTCTCTCTCTCTCTCTCTCTGTGACTATCATAAATAAATAAAAAATTAAAAAAAAAAAAAAGAATCTAATCGAATGGAAGTGAAAATAATCAAATCAAATCGAATCGAATCAAAAAGAATCGAATCGAATCGAATCAAAAAGAATCGAATCGAATCGATTCGAAAAGAAAGGAATTCAAATCAAAAACATTCGAATAGAAAGATTCGAATCGAATTGAATCGAATCAAAAAGAATAGAATCGAATAGAGAAGAAACGAATAGAAAACTATCGAATGGAAATGAAAAAAATTGAATCGAATAAAATCGAAGAGAATCGAATCGAATTGAAAAAGATCGAATCAAATCGAATATAAGAATCGAATCGAATCGAAAAGAATCGAATCCAATCAAAAAGGATCTAATCGAATTGTATCGAATAGAAAAGAATCAAATAAAATCGAAAAGAATTGAATCGAATCGAAAAGAATCGAATCGAATTGAATCGAAAAGAATCAAATCAAATCGAAAAGAATCGAATCGAATCGAAAAGAATCGAATCGAAACAAATCAATTCGAAAAGAAAGAAATTCGAATCGAAGAACCTTGAATCAAAAAGAATCGAATCGACTCTAATCGAAAAAATCGAATCGCACCAAATCAAAAGAATCGAATCAACAGGAAGTGTAAAGAATTGAATCGATACAAAAAGAATCGAATCGAAAAGAATCGAAAAGAAAGGAATCGAAAACTATCATCGAAACGAAAACGATCGTATCGAATCGAATCAAAAAGAATCGAAAAAGGGGATCCCTGGGTGGCGCAGCGGTTTGGCGCCTGCCTTTGGCCCAGGGCGCGATCCTGGAGACCCGGGATCGAATCCCACATCGGGCTCCCGGTGCATGGAGCCTGCTTCTCCCTCTGCCTGTGTCTCTGCCTCTCTCTCTCTCTCTGTGACTATCATGAATAAATAAATAAAATCTTTAAAAAAAATCGAAAAGAATCGAATCGAATCGAATCGATTTGAAAAGACATTCGAATAGAAAAGACTCGAATCGAATCGAATCGATAAAAATCGAATCGAATTGCACCGAATCAAAAGAATCTAATCGGGGGATCCCTGGGTGGCGCAGCGGTTTGGCGCCTGCCTTTGGCCCAGGGCGCGATCCTGGAGACCCGGGATCGAATCCCACGTCAGGCTCCCGGTGCATGGAGCCTGCTTCTCCCTCTGCCTGTGTCTCTGCCTCTCTCTCTCTCTCTCTCTCTCTCTGTGACTATCATAAATAAATAAAAAATTAAAAAAAAAAAAAAAGAATCTAATCGAATGGAAGTGAAAATAATCAAATCAAATCGAATCGAATCAAAAAGAATCGAATCGAATCGAATCAAAAAGAATCGAATCGAATCGATTCGAAAAGAAAGGAATTCAAATCAAAAACATTCGAATAGAAAGATTCGAATCGAATTGAATCGAATCAAAAAGAATAGAATCGAATAGAGAAGAAACGAATAGAAAACTATCGAATGGAAATGAAAAAAATTGAATCGAATAAAATCGAAGAGAATCGAATCGAATTGAAAAAGATCGAATCAAATCGAATATAAGAATCGAATCGAATCGAAAAGAATCGAATCCAATCAAAAAGGATCTAATCGAATTGTATCGAATAGAAAAGAATCAAATAAAATCGAAAAGAATTGAATCGAATCGAAAAGAATCGAATCGAATTGAATCGAAAAGAATCAAATCAAATCGAAAAGAATCGAATCGAATCGAAAAGAATCGAATCGAAACAAATCAATTCGAAAAGAAAGAAATTCGAATCGAAGAACCTTGAATCAAAAAGAATCGAATCGACTCTAATCGAAAAAATCGAATCGCACCAAATCAAAAGAATCGAATCAACAGGAAGTGTAAAGAATTGAATCGATACAAAAAGAATCGAATCGAAAAGAATCGAAAAGAAAGGAATCGAAAACTATCATCGAAACGAAAACGATCGTATCGAATCGAATCGAAAAGGATCGAATCGGGATCCCTGGGTGGCGCAGCGGTTTAGCGCCTGCCTTTGGCCCAGGGCGCGATCCTGGAGACCCGGGATCGAATCCCACATCGGGCTCCCGGTGCATGGAGCCTGCTTCTCCCTCTGCCTGTGTCTCTGCCTCTCTATCTCTCTGTATGACTATCATAAATAAATAAAAATTTAAAAAAAAAGTGTATTAAAAAAAAAGGATCGAATTGATTCGAAATGAATAAAAAGAATCTAATCAAATAAAAAAGAATCGAATCAAATCGAAAAAATCGAATTGAAAAGAATTGAATTGAAAAAAATTGATTCGAATGGAATCAAAAAGAATCGAATCAAATCGATTCGAAAAGAAAGCAATTCGAATCGAAAAGACTCGAATCAAAAAGAATCGAATCTAATCGAAAAAAATTGAATCGGGGATCCCTGGGTGGCACAGTGGTTTGGCGCCTGCCTTTGGCCCAGGGCGTGATCCTGGAGACTCGGGATCGAATCCCACATCGGGCTCCCGGTGCGTGGGGCCTGCTTCTCCTTCTGCCTGTGTCTCTGCCTCTCTCTCTCTCTCTCTGTGACTATCATAATAAATAAATAAATAAATAAATAAATAAATAAATAAATAAATATTTTTTAAAAAAAGAAAAAAATTGAATCGAATCGCACCGAATCCAAAGAATCGAATTGAATGGAAGAGAAAAGAATTGAAAAGAATCGATTCGAAAAGAATCGTATCAAATCAAATTGAAAAGTATCGAATCAAATTGAATTGAAAAGAATCGAATCGAATCGGAAAGAATCGAATCGAATCGAAAAGAATCAAATCGAATCGAAAAAACTGAATCGAATCTAATCGAAAAGAATCGAATCGAATCAAAAAAATAGAATCAAAACGCACCGAATCTAAAGAATTAAATCAAATGGACGTGAAAAGAATCGAATCGAATCAAATCAAATCGAAAAGAATCGAATCGAATCAATTCTAAAAGAAAGGAATTCGAATTGAAAAGACTCGAATCAAAAGATTCGAATCAAATCGAACCGAAACAAAAAGAATCGGATCGAATAGAATCGAAAAGAAACGAATCGAAAACTATCATATCGAAATGAAAAAAATCGAATCGAATCAAAAAAATCGAATCGAATAGAATCGAAAAGGATCGAATCGATTCGAAATGAATCAAATAGAATCGAATCGAATTGAAAAGAATCGAATCGAATAGAAAAGAATCGAAACAAATCAAATAAAAAATCGAATTGAACAAAACAAAAGGAATCGAAAAGAATTGAATCGAATTGAAAAGAATTGAATCGAATTGAAAACAATCGAATCGAATCGAATCAAAAAAATTGAATCGAAGAGTTTTGAATCGAATCGAATTGAATCGAAAAGAATCTAATCGAATCGAAAAGATTCGAATAGAATCGAAAAGAAACGAATCAAAAAGAATTGAATCGAAAAGAATAGAATCTAATCGAATCAAAAAGAATCGAATCAAATCGAGTCGAAAGGAGTGGAATCAAAAAGAATGAATCGATTCAAGAAAACGAATCGAACTGAATCGAATCGAAAATAATCGAATCGAATTGAATTGAAAAGAATAGAAAAGAATCGAATCGAACCAAAAAGTATCGAACTGAATCGAAAAGGATCGAATCAAAAGAATTGAATCAAATCGAAAAGAATCGAATCGAAGAGTCAAATCGAAAAAATCGAATCGATTTGAAAAAAACCGAATTGATTCGAATCGAATCGACTCAAAAAGAATCGAATCGAATCGAAAAGAATCAAATTGAATCGAATCAAATTGATAAGAATGGAATCAAATCGATTCGAAAAGAAAGAAATTCGAATCGAAGAGACTGGAATTGAAAAGAATCAAATCGAATTGAATTGAAAAGAATCAGATCAAATCGAAAAGAATCGAATCGAATCAAAAAGAATCGAATCAAATCAAATCGAAAAGAATAGAATCAAATTGATTCAAAAAGAAAGAAATTCGAATCGAAGAGACTTGAATCGAAAAGAATCGAATTGAATCGAAAAAAATCGAATCGAATCGCACCGAATCAAAAGAATCTAATCGAATGGAAGTGAAAATAATTGAATCGAATCAAAAGAATCGAATTGAATCGATTCGAAAAGAAGGAATTCAAATAAAAAACACTCGAATAGAAAGATTCGAATCGAATCGAATTGAATCGAAAAGAATCAAATCAAATCGAATCGAATAGAAAAGAAATGAATAGAAAACTATCGAATGGAAACGAAAAAAATCAAATCGAATCGAATCAAAGAGAATCAAATCGAATCAAAAAGATCTAATCAAATTGAATGTAAGAATCGAATAAAAAAAATTAAAAAAAAGAATCGAATCGAATCGAATTGAAAAGAATCGAATCGAATTGAAAAGGATCGAATCGAATTGTATTGAATAGGAAAAAATCAAATCAAATCGAAAAGAATCGAATCGAATCGAAAAGGATCGAATCGAATCAAATCGAATAGAAAAGAATCGGATCGAATCGAAAAGAATTGAATCGAATTGAATCGAAAAGAATCAAATCGAATTGGGATCCCTGGGTGGCGCAGCGGTTTAGTGCCTGCCTTTGGCTCAGGGCGCGATTCTGGAGACCAGGGATCAAATCCCACGTCGGGCTCCAGGTGCATGGAGCCTGCTTCTCCCTCTGCCTATGTCTCTGCCTCTCTCTCTCTCTCACTGTGTGCATATCATAAATAAATAAAATTAAAAAAATTTTTAAAAAAAGAATCGAATCAAATCGAAAAGGATCGAATCGAAAATAATCCAATCCAAATGAATCGAATCGAAAAGAGTCAGGGGATCCCTGGGTGGCGCAGCGGTTTGGCGCCTGCCTTTGGCCCAGGGCGCGATCCTGGAGACCCGGGATCGAATCCCACATCGGGCTCCCGGTGCATGGAGCCTGCTTCTCCCTCTGCCTGTGTCTCTGCGCCTCTCTCTCTCTCTGTGACTATCATAAATAAATAAAAATTTAAAAAAATTAAAAAAAGAAAAGTGTCAAATCGAAAAAATCGAATCGATTCGGAAAAAAAGAATCGAATCGAATTGAAAAGAATTGAATCCAAATGAATCGAATCAAAAAGAGTCGAATCAAAAAGAATAGATTCGAAAAACGAACGAATCAAATGGAATCGAATCAAACATAATGGAAACGAATTGAAAAGAATAGAAAAGTATCGATTCTAAAAGAAAGGAACTCGAATCGAAAAGACTCGAATTGAAAGATTCAAATCAAATCGAATTGAAACAAAAAGAATCGAATTGAATAGAATCGAAAAGAAACGAATTGAAAACTATCATATCAAAACGAAAAAATCGTACCGATTCGAAAAAAATCGAATTGAATCGAATCAAAAAGAAACGAATCAAAAAAGACGAATTGAAACAAAAAAATGGAATCGAATCGAATCAAAAAGAATCGAATCGAATCAAAAAGGATCGAATCAAAAAGAATTGAATCCAAAATAATCGAATCGAAGAGTCGAATCGAAAGAATCGAATCGATTCGAAAAAAACCGAATTGATTCGAATCGACTCGAAAAGAATCGAATCGAATCGAATAAAAAAAGAATCGAATCGAATCGAAAAGAATCGAATTGAATCAGAAAATATCGAATCCAATTGAATCGAATTGAAAAGAATCGAATCGAATCGAAAAGAATCGAATCAAATCTATTCGAAAAGAATCGATACAAATCAAATAAAGAAGAATCGAATCGAAAAAATCGAATCATATTGAAAAGAATCAAATCCAATCGAATTGAAAAGAATCGAATTGAATGGAAAAGAATCGAATCGAAAAGAATCGAATCGAATCGAAAAGCATCGGATTGAAAAGGATCGAATTGAAAAGGATCGAATCGAATCAATCGAAATGAATCGATCGAAATGAATCAAAACGTGTCGATCGAAAAGAATCTAATCAAATCGAACAGAATCGAATCGAAAAAAATTGAATCGAATCGAAATGAATCGAATCAAAAATAATTGAATCAAATTGAATCGAAACGAATTGAATCGAAAATACTCGAATCGAATCACATCGAAACGATTCGAATCGAAAATAAACGAATCGAAATGAATTGAATCGAAAATAATCGAATCGAATCTAATCGAAACGAATAGAACTGAAAATAATCGAATCGAATCAACTCGAAAATAATCGAATCAAATCGAATCAAAACGAATCGAATCAAAAATAATCGAATCGAAACGAATCGAATAGAAAATAATCGAATCGAATCGAATCAAAAATAATCGAATTGAAACGAATGGAACCGAATCGAAACGAATTGAATCGAAAATAATCTAATCGAATCTAATCGAAATGAATAGAACGGAAAATAATCGAATCGAATCGACTCGAAACGAATTGAATCAAAAGTAATCGAATGGAATCGAATCGAATCGAAAATAACCAAATCGAAAGGAATTGAATCGAAAATAATCGAATTGAATAGAATCGAAACAATTTGAATAAAAATAATCGAATGGAATCGAAACGAATAAAAAATAATCGAATCGAATCGAAATGATTCGAATAGAAAATAATCGAATCGAAATGAATTGAATAAAAAATCAAATCGAATCGAATCAAAACAAATCTAAAATAATCGAATTGAATTGAATCAAAACGAATAGAATCGAAATGATCGAATCAAAAATAATCGAATCAGGGATCCCTGGGTGGCGCAGCGGTTTGACGCCTGCCTTTGGCCCAGGGCGCGATCCTGGAGACCCGGATTGAGTCCCACATCGGGCTCCTGGTGCATGGAGCCTGCTTCTCCCTCTGCCTATGTCTCTGCCTCTCTCTCTCTCTCTCTCTGTGACTATCATAAATAAATTTAAAAAAACATATATCTTTAAAAAAAAATAATCGAATCGAATCAAATCGAAAATAATCGATTCGAATTGAAAATAATCGAATCGAATCGAATTGAAACGAATCGAATCGAAAATAATCGAATCAAAACGAATCGAAATGAATCGAATCAAAAATAATTGAATCGATTCAAATCGAAATGAATTTAATCGAAAATACTCGAATCGAATCGAATCGATACGAGTCAAATCGAAAATAAACGAATCGAAACGAGTCGAATCGAAAATAATAGACTCGAATCGAATAAAAAATAATCGAGTCGAATCGAATTGAAACGATTCGAATCGAAACGAATAGAACCAAAAATAATCGAATCGAATCAACTCGAATATAATCGAATCGAATCGAATCGAAACGAATCGAATCAAAAATATTCGAATCGAAACGAATCGAATAGAAAATAATCGAATCTAATTGAAAATAATCGATTCGAATAGACTACAATCGAAAATAATGGAATTGAATTGAATTGAATCGAAAATAATTGAATCGAATCGAATCAAATCGAAGAGAATCGAATCGAATCGGAAAAGATCAAATCGAATTGAATCGAAAAGAATCGAATCAAATCGAAAAGGATCGAATCGAATCATATCGAATGGAAAGAATCAAATCAAATCGAAAAGAATTGAATCGAATCGAAAAGAATCGTAAAAAAGCTAATAAAAAAGAATTGAATCGAATCGAAAATATCGAATCGAATGGAAAAGAATCGAATCGGAAAGAATTGAATGGAAAAGAATCGAATCGAAAAGAATTGAATCGAATCGAAAAGGGTCGAATCTAATCAAATTGAATAGAAATGAATCGAATCGAAAAGAATCGAATCGAATTGAATCGAAAAGAAATCAAATCGAATCGAAAATAATTGAATCCAAATGAATCGAATCGATTTGAATTGACTCGAAAAGAATCAAATCGAATTGAATCAAAAAGAATCGAATTGAATCAGAAAGAATCGAATCGAATCGAAAAGAGTCAAATCGAATCAAATCGAAGAGAACTGAATCGAATCAAATCGAAAAGAATCGAATTGAAAAGAATCGAATAGAATAGATTCAAATCAAATCGAAAAGAATCGAATCAAAAATAATCAAATCAAAATGAATCGAAAAGAACTGAATCGAACCAAATTGAAAAGAATCGAATTGAAAAGAATCGAATAGAATAGATTCAAATCAAACTGAATCGAATCAAAAAGAATTGAATCGAATCGAATCAAATCGAATTGAAAAGAATCTATTCGAATCGAAAAGAATCAAATCGAAAGAATAGAATAGAATCGAAAAGAATTGAATCGAATCGAAAAAAATCAAATCAAATCAAATCTAAAGAAACGAATTGAATTGAATCGAAAAGAATCAAATCGAATCGAAAAGAATCGAACTGAATCGAATCGAATCGAAAAGAATCGAATTGAATCGAATCGAATCGAATCAGATCCAAAAAAATCGAATCGAATCACACCGAATCCAAAGAATCGAATTGAATGGAAGTGAAAAGAATCGAATCAAATCGAATTGAATCGAAAAGAATCGAATCGAATCGAATCGATACTAAAAGAAAGGAAATTGAATTGAAAAGACTCGAATTGAAAGATTTGAATCAAATCGAATCGAAACAAAAAGAATCGCATTGAATAGAATCGAAAAGAACGATTCGAAAACTATCGTTTTGAAACCAAAAAAATCGAATCGAATCGAAAATAATTAAATCAAATAAAAAAGAATCGAATAGAAAAAAATGAAATTGAAAAGAAATGAATCGAATCGAAAAGAATCGAATCAAAAAGAATCGAATCGAGAAGAATTCAATCGAAGAGTTTCAAATCGAATCGAATTAAATCAAAAAGAATCTAATCGAACCGAAAAGATTCGAATGGAATCAAAAAGAATTGACTCGACTTGAATCGAAAAGAATCAAATCTAATCGAATCGAAAAGAATCGAATCCAAATGAATCTAATCGAAAAGAGTGGCATCAAAAAGAATCAAATTGTTTCCAAAAAAAAAGAATTGAATGGAATGGAACTGAAAAGAATTGAATCGAATCGATTCTAAAAGAAAGGAATTTGAATCGAAAAGGCTCGAATCGAAAGATTCGAATCAAATTGAATCGAAACAAAAAGAATCGAATCGAATAGAATCGAAAAGAAACGAATTGAAAACTATCATATCGAAACGAAAAAAAATCGTATCGAATGAAAAAAATCAAATCGAATCGAAACAAAAAGGATCGAATCAATTCAAAATGAATAAAAAATAATCTAATCGAATCGAAAATAATCGAATCGAAAAGAATTGAATCGAATAGATTCGAATTGAATCGAATCGAAAGAAAATAATCGAATTGAGTCGAAAAGAATCAAATAGAAAAGAATCGAATTGAATCGAAAAGAATGGAATCGGATCGAAAAGAATCGAATCGAAAAGGATCGAATCGACGAATCGAAAAAAATCGAATCGAAAAGAATCGAATTGAATTGAATCGATTTTAAAAGAATCGAATCAAATCGAAAAGAATCGAATCGAAAGGAATCGAATCGAATCCAAACGAAACAAATCGAATCCAAATGAATCGAATCGAAAAGAGTCGATCAAAAACAATCAATTTGAAAAAAACGAATCAAATTGTATTGAAAAGAATAAAAAGAATCGAATCAAATTGAAAGGAATCGAATCGAATAAAAAAGAATCGAATCAAATCGAATCAAAAAGAATCGACTCGAATCGCACCGAATCAAAAGAATCAAATCGAAAGGAAGTGAAAAGAATCGAATCGAATTCAATCGAATCGAAAAGAATTGAATCGAATCGATTCTAAAAGAAAGGAATTCGAATCGAAAAGACTCGAATCAAAAGATTCGAATCAAATCGAATCAAAACAAAAAGAATCGAATCGAATAGAATCAAAAAGAAACGAATCGAAAACTATCATATCAAAACGAAAAGAATCGTATCGAATCGAATCGAATCAAAAAGGATTGAATCGATCCAAAACGAATCAAAAAGAATCAAATCGAATCGAAAATAATCGAAACAAATCAAATAAAAAAGAATCGAATAGAAAAAAATCGAATCGAATCGAAAACAATCGAATCGAATTGAAAAGAATTGAATCAATTCGAATCAAAAACAATCGAATTGAATTGAAAAGAATTGAAGAGTTTCGGATCGAATCAAATTGAATCGAAAAGAATCTAATCGAATCGAAAAGATTCGAATAGAATCGAAAAGAGACGAATCAAAAAGAATCTTATCGAATCGAATCAAAAAGAATCGAATCGAATTGAATCGAAAAGAATCGAATCCAAATGAATCGAGTTGAAAGGAATGGAATCAAAAAGAATCGAATCGTTTAGAAAAAAACGAATCGAATTGAATTGAATCGAATTGAAAATAATCGAATCAAATCGAATTGAAAAGAATCGAATCAAATTGTAAAGAATCGAATCAAATTGAATCGAAAAGAATCAAATCTAATCGGAAAGAATCGAATCGAAAAGAATCGAATCGAATCCAAAAGTATGAATCCAAAAGAATTGAATCGAAGAGTAGAATCGAAAAGAATCGAATTGATTCAAAAAAAACCGAATCGAATCGACCTGAAAAGAATCAAATCAAAAAGAATCGAATCGAATAAAAAAGAATCGAATTAAATCGATTTGAAAAGAAAGAAATTCGAATCGAAAAGACTCAAATCGAAAAGAATCTAATCGAATTGAATCGAAAAAAATCGAATCGAATCGCACCGAATCAAAAGAATCAAATCGAAGTGAAAATAATCGAATCAAATCAAAAAGAATTGAATCGAATCGAAAAGAATCGAATTGAATCGATTCGAAAAGAAAGGAATTCAAATCAAAATGACTCGAATAGAAAGATTCGAATCGAATTGAATCAAATCGAAAAGAATCTAATCGAATCGAATAGAAAAGAAAGGAATAGAAAACTATCGAATCGAAACGAAAAAAATCTAATCGAATCGAATCAAGAAGAATCGAATCGAAAAGAATCTAATTGAATCGAATCGAAAAGAATCGAATCCAAATGAATCGAATCGAAAAGAGTCGAATTGATTCAAAAAAAACCGAATCGAATCGACCTGAAAAGAATCAAATCAAAAAGAATCGAATCGAATCAAAAAGAATCGAATTAAATCGATTTGAAAAGAAAGAAATTCGAATCGAAAAGACTCAAATCGAAAAGAATCTAATCGAATTGAATCGAAAAAAATCGAATCGAATCGCACCGAATCAAAAGAATCGAATCGAAGTGAAAATAATCGAATCAAATCAAAAAGAATTGAATCGAATCGAAAAGAATCGAATTGAATCGATTCGAAAAGAAAGGAATTCAAATCAAAATGACTCGAATAGAAAGATTCGAATCGAATTGAATCAAATCGAAAAGAATCTAATCGAATCGAATAGAAAAGAAAGGAATAGAAAACTATCGAATCGAAACGAAAAAAATCTAATCGAATCGAATCAAGAAGAATCGAATCGAAAAGAATCTAATTGAATCGAATCGAAAGAATCGAATCCAAATGAATCGAATCGAAAAGAGTCGAATCGAAAAGAATCGAATTGATTCAAAAAAAGAACGAATCAAATGGTATCGAATCGAAAATAATCGAATCGTATCAAATCGAAAAGAGTAGAAAAGTATCGATTCGAATCAAAAAGAATCGACTCAAATTGAATCGAAAAGAATCGAATCAAATCAAATTGAATCGAAAAGAACTGAATCGAATCGAAAAGAATCTAATTGAATCGAAAAGAATCGAATCCAAATGAATTGAATCGAAAAGAGTCGAATCTAAAAGAATTGAATCGAAAAAATCGATTCGAATGGAATCAAAAAGAATCGAATCGAATCAAATCAATTTGAAAAGAAAGGAATTTGAATCGAATTGAATCGAAAAGAATCAAATAGATTCGAATTGAATTGAATTGAAAAATTTCGAAACGAATCTAATAAGATCAAATGGAAAAGAATCGAATCAAATTGAAAAGAATTGAATCGAATCGAACCGAATAGAAAATAATTGAATAGATCAAATCAAAAAGAATCGAATCGATTTGAAATGAATAGAGTAGAATCGAATTGAAGCAAAGTGAAAAGATTCGAATCGCATCAAGAATCGAAATGAATCAAATAGAATCCAAAAGAATTGAATCGAATCGAACAGTATCGAATCGAATCCAAAGAATCGAATCAAATCAAAAAGAATCGAATCAAAAGAATCAAATCGAAACGAAAAGAATCCAATTGTATCGAATCAAATCGTAAACAATCAAATCGAATCGAATAGAAAAGAATCAAATTGAATTGAATCGAAAAGAATCGAATGGTATTGAATTGAATTGAAAAGAATCAAATCATATCTAATTGAATTGAAAAGAATCAAATCAAATCGAATCGAATCGAATCGAAAAGAATCGAATCATATCGAAAAGAATAGAATCGAATAGCATCGAAAAGAATCGAATCGAAAAGAATTGAATTGAAAAGAATCGAATCGAACCAAAAAGAATCGAATCGAATGCAATTGAATCAAATTGAATTGAATCGAAAAGAATTGAATTGAATCGAAAAGAATCGAATAGATTCGAATCAAATCGAATCGAAAAAATTCAAACGAATCTAATCAGATCGAATGGAAAGAATCGAATCGAATCGAAAAGAATTGAATCGAATCTAACCGAATCGAAAATAATCGAATAGATCGAATCAAATAGAATCGCATCGAATTGATTCGCATCGAAAAGAATTGAATTGAATGGAATTGAATCGAATCGAATTGAATCTAAAAGAATCGAATTGAATCGAATTGAATCGAAAAGAATCGAATAGATTCGAATTGAAACGAATTGAAAAAAATCAAAACGAATCGAATCAGAGTGGAAGAGAATTGAATCAAATCGAAAAGAATCGAATCGAATCGAACTGAATCGAAAAGAATCAAATAGATCGAATCAAAAAGAATCGAATCGATTCGAAATGAATCGAGTAGAATCGAATCGAAGCGAAAAGAATCAAATCGAAAAGAATCAAATTGAATCAAATTGAAAGAATCTAATCAAATCGAAAAGAATCGAATCGAAACGAAAAGAATCGTATCGAATTGAAAAGAATCGAATTGAATCGAATCAAATCGAAAAGAATCAAATCAAATCATATCGAATCAAAACGAATCAAATCGAATCGAAAAGAATCTAATCGAATTGAATCGAAAAGAATCGAATCGATTCGAAACGAATCGAATTGAATAGCATCGAAATGAATCGAATCAAAATGAAAAGAATAAAATCGAATCGTATCGAATGGAATCGAAAAGAATCGAATCATATCGAATGAATCGAAAAGAATCGAATCGAATAGAACCGAAAAGATCATATCGAATCGAATCGAATCGAAAAGAATCGAATCGAATCTTACGTACTCGAATCAAAAGAATCGAGTTGATTCGAATCGAAAATATCAACCGAATCGAAAAGAATCGCATCGAAAGAATCGATTCAAATCGAAAATAATCAAATTGAATCAAAACGATTCGAATCAATACGAAACGAATCGAATCGAAAATAATAGAATTGAATTGAACCGAATCAAAATGAAAATAATCAAATTGAATCGAATTGAAAATAATCGAATCAAATCAAATCGAAAATAATTGAATCGAATCTAATCGAAAATAATCGATTCGCATTGAATCGAATCGAAAATAATCTAATTGAATTGAATTGAAAATAATGAAATCGAATCGAAAATAATCGAATCAAAAGTAATCTTATCGAATCGAAAATAATCGAATCAAATCGAAAATAATTGAGCGAATTGATTGAATTGAGTTGAAAATAATCAAACCGAATCGATCGAATTGAATCGAAAATATCGAATCGAATCGAAAAGATCGATCGAATCAAAAATAATTGGATCGAATCGAAATAATCAAAACGAATCCAATCAAATTGAATCGAAAATAATCAATTGAATTAAATGAACAAAAATTATTGAATCGAATTGAAATTATTCGAATCGGGGATCCCTGGGTGGCACAGCGGTTTGGGCGCCTGCCTTTGGCCCAGGCGCGATCCTGGAGACCCGGGATCAATCCCACATCGGGTTCCCGGTGCATGGAGCCTGCCTCTCCTCTGCCTGTGTCTCTGCTGCGCCTCTCTCTCTCCTGACTATCATAAATAATAAAAATTAATAAACATTATTTGAATCGAATCAATCGAATCGAATCGAAAATAATCAAATCGAATCGAAATTAATTGCATCAAATCGAATAAATCGAAAAGAATCGATTTGCATCAAATCGAATAAAAAATAATCCAATCGAATTGAATCAAAAATAATCTAATCAAATCTAAAATAATCCAATCGAATCGAAAATAATCTAATCGATTTGAATCGAATATCGAATTTAATCGAAATAATCGAATCGAATCTAAAATAATCGAATCGAAAAGAATCGAATTGAAAAGAAATGAATCCAATCGAATCGAATCAAAACAATCGAGGGCAGCCCCGGTGGCGCAGCGGTTTAGCGCTGCCTGCAGCCCGGGGCATGATCCTGGAGCCTGGGATCGAGTCCCACATCGGGCTTCTGCATGGAGCCTGCTTCTCCTTCCTCCTGTGTCTCTGCCTCTCTCTATGTCTATCATAAATAAATAAAAAATCTTTAAAAAAATAAAAAAGAATTGATTCGAATCAAATCCCTAACCCTAACCCCTAACACTAAACCTATCCTAACCCTAACCTTTAACCCTAACCCTTACCCTAATCGTAATACTACCCCTAACCCTAAACCCTAAACCCTAACCCTAACCCGAACACTAACCCTAACTTAAGCTGTACCGTAACCCTAATCAGTACCCTAACCCTAACAGGTACCCTAACACTAAACTGTACCCCAACCCTAACCCGTACCCCAACACTTACCCTAACCCGTACACTAACCTGTCCCCTAACCCTAACCCTAACCAGTACTCTAACACTAACCCATACCCTAACCTGTACCCTAAGCCATATCCTAACCCTAACCCTAACACATACCTAACCATAAACCATAACCCTAACCTCTAACCTCTAACCCTAACCCTACACCTAACCCTAACCCTAAACCCTAACCCATAAACCTAACCCTAAAACAAAACCTAACCCTAACCCCAAACCAAAACCTAACCCTAACCCCTAACCGAAACCTTAACCCCTACCCCTACCCCTAAACTGAACCCCTAACCACTAACCCTAACCTAACCCTAAGCCTTAACCCTAACCCTAAACCCTAACTCTAACCCTAATCCTAACACTAACCCAAACCCTAACCCTAACCCTAACATTAAGCCCTAACCTTAACCCTAACACTAACACTAACCCTAACCCCTAACCCTAACCCTAACACTATCCCTAACCCTTAAACCTAACACTTAACCCTAACCCTAACCCTAAACCTAACACTAACCCTAACCCCTAATTCTAAAACTAACCCTAAACCTAACCTGAAACCTAACCCATACACTAACACGTACCCTAACCCTACACTCACCCGTAACCTAAACCTAACCCTAACCTATACCCTAACTCTAACCCGTACCCTAACCTAACCCTAACCCGTACCCTACCCTATCCTGTACAGTAATCCTACCCCTAACCCTTACACTAACCATAACCTGTACCCTAACCCTAACCCGTACCCTAAACTGTACCCTAATCCTAAACCATACCCTAACCCTAACCCGTACCCTAACCCTAACCGTAACCCGTACTCTAACCATAACCCGTACCCTAACCCTAACCCTACCCCTAACCCTAACACTAACCCTAACCCCCCTCACCCTAACCTTAACCCTAAACCTAACCCTAACACTAACCCTAACCTTAACCCTAAACCTAACCTGAAACCTAACTCATACCTACCTAACCTAACCCTAACCCTAAACCCTACCCTACCAGTACCCTAACCCTAACCCTTACCATAACCCGTAACGCTATCCGTAACCCTTAACCTCAACACTTAACCCTAAAACCTAACCCTAACCCTACCCTACCCGTACCTAACCCTAACCGTAACCCGTACTCTAACCCTAACCCATACCCTAACCCTAAACCATACCTTAACCCCAACCCTAACCCGTACATTAACCCTAACCCGTATCCTAACCCTAACCCCGTACCCTAACACATAACTAACTAAATCTAACCCTAACCCTAACCCTAACATACCCTAACCCTAATCCTAACCCGTGCCCTAACCCTTACGCTAACCCCAACCCTAACGCTAACCCGTACACTAACCCTAAATGGTACCCTAACCCTAACCCTAAACCTAACCCTAACCCGTACCCTAACCCTATACCGTACCCTACCCTAACCCTAACCATAACCCGTACCCTAACACTAAACTACCACTAACCTAACCCTAACTCTAATCATAACCCTAACCCTATCTCTAAACCAAACCCTAACCCTAACCCTAACCTAAACCTAACCCTCACCCTAACCGTATCCCTGACACGTAAACTAAACCTAACCCTGATCCTAACACTAACCCATAAAC
>NW_023330124.1:0-47291 GCF_011100685.1 Canis lupus familiaris
ACAGTTTTTAAAAAAATCATCAATTTTATGAAAATCAAAGGATTGATCCATATCCCTCATGGGTCTTCTCTAATACTTTTAAGGTACTACAGTCCTTTCCATGAACTGAAAGACTGGGCCCTCAGCTCACCTTAGGCCCAATCTGGCTATATACTAGGCACTGGCCTCAATTTGCCCTTAAAGAAGCCAGAGGTCTCTAAACACGGTTGTCTTCAAACTGCTGAGAATTCCCTGCATTTCTCTATCTAGTGTGGCCAACAGGGTAGCCCTACAGTGAGTATGAGGGCAGTCAACTCAAAGATGGCTTGGCCCTCTCTGTGGCAGCCCGTCCTTGGCTCATGACGTGCATAGTCATTACATGGTGGACCCAAGTCTTCATCAGGCTGTATTCTAGGTTAGGACACTACCCATTGATGATCTACACTAAACAGGATGGCAGAGACAGGTGCTACTGCAAATATGTTTTTTCAAGGGCCAAGAGAGCAAAAGACTAAGCATGCAAGGGCATTGCTAAGGTTGCTGCATAGTACAAATTAGGATTCAGTCAGCTTGAGTCATACAGAGGCTTGGGGCCTCTAAGCTAATTTATGATGACCTGCAGAGGCTAAAATGAGGCAGAATCTGGACTGTCCTACTAATTATGAGGACTCTGGGAATGCCTCTTGAGCCATGGTAAGGTAGATATTTAGAGCTAAACTATATGGTTAGAATACATCAAGGCACAATCTTAGTTCTCCTCCTTTTCCTGGCAAATATAGCATATAATCTGTCAGCCTAATATATCAGAGTGGTCTTGGTGATGGAGCTTATCTGTCCTATGATAGGGAAAGAAAATGAATGGTGGGGGAATAGGTACTCTATGTGTTCATATGTGGATAGTCTGCTGGTGTGACTGTCAGCATGGTGAGTCCTAAGTCAGTAGAGTCTGGGTTCCCCAAATTCGGAGCCTGAGGCAAGGGGCAGATCCATTTGAGAGGTGATTCCCTGAAGCAGGAGCAAGGGAGTGGGAAGATAGGAAGGAGAAATGTCCATACAATGGTGTGTTATCAAGGTCACTGAGAAAAGATTACAGAAAAAGAAAAAAAAAACTGAGGTTGGTCAGTGGGATTCAGTTTTATGGAGATATGCAGAGAAGGTATGGAAGGACTTCCAGGATTGTCTGCTGAAGTCTGGAAGGCAGGAGCATTTCTCTACTAGCCCCTATCTTCACTGGTTTACTGCTGGTTTGGTGCACTCACCTTGCATCTGCAGACCAGCATCTCTGGCAGTCACCTCTGAGAGATGGTATTGGTCGTTTGCAAGGGAGCCTATGCTTGCACGTAACTGTTCCTAGAGCTCAGGTAGCCAAGGGATGTGACTTTGGGGCCACCAATGTTCCCGGAGTTTTAAGGTGTACCTTAAAAAACTATACTTGACCTGCAGTCCTTAAATTGCATTTGGGTTTAGAGCTAAAGATTAAATAGGTTTGTCTACGTAGTCTATATTGTAATCCATTAGTTAAGTACCTACTATGTTCTAGGTGCCAGGGAAACAGAAAACGGATAGGATACCTTCTAAGATTCCAGTTTGTTACAGGGATAAGCTCTTTACAGTGTAAATGTATTACTACTAAAATAAGATATGCATAGAATGCCTAACATGGTTTTTGTGGGGAAAGCTGTTTTTATTCCCAACTATAAAGGACCCTCCCAGAGGGAGGTAAGAGTTGGTATACCCAAACACACACACCCTATACGTGCATGGAAGGATGTGTGCACATACCCATGTGCCCCCGTGTGTACATGTATTTGTGTGTAAAATTCTTTGAGAAAAGGAATGATTGCTTTATGTGAATTATTTATCCTTTATGTCAACATTCAAATCTAGAAGCATTGTAAGATTCACGGAATGCAAAATGATCACACAAAGATTGGTTTAGTGAACATGTATTTTCTTTTCCATTCATATTGATGCTTTGGATGCTTTTTATTTTGGTTTGCGAAAGTTATGTTCATGTGAGAAAAATAAAATAAAAAAGCATCCAAGAGGCTCATTCCTATGTTAGAATTTGTATTCAGCTGAAGAAAACCTTTGCACCTGCCACTAAAATGTATCCACTTCTGGGGTGGAATGCACCAGCTGTTCCCCAGCCTCCATACGGCACGCAGGCCAGTTCAGGACCGAGAAGGAGGCACCATATCCCAGGCAGATTAAATGGTGGGGAAATTCAAGTCGACGGAATGCAATTACCAAATTGAAATTAGGCCAGGGCATATCGGAGGCCCTTCCCATCTGTTGGGTAAAAAGGATCACCAGATATTTAACAAGGGCAAGTGGTCAGGATCTCAGTTCTAGGAGTCACTTAAAAGGCAGGCAACTAAAAATGCTAAAGGAAAACTGTACCTGGCATAAATCATATCCCTTCAACTGGAAAATAAATAACATTAGGCCTTGAGAAGATCAGCCTTTTTTGCTCTGGGAGGAAAGAAATGTTTATGGATGGGGTGGTTAAATATTTCTCATCAGCTTCTCTAGCAAGGACATGGTATAATGGACAATGGTTATCCTGGGTTGACAAAAAGGATTTCCCAAACCAAACATATTGAATCGAATACATTATCCTGGTCAAAATGGATAGATCATCCCATTAAGACCTTAGGAATAACACTGTTTGATTTTTCCAGGGCCTTGACACAACATTGTTCTTTACCAGGAAACTAATTTTTAAAGTTTTCAGCAAAAATAAGTAAGTGGATCTGGACACCAGATCCCATTTCAGAACCACCTTGGTTCCCATTGTCAAAACCTTTCCCATTGTCAAAAACCACCAGATCACAGGTCCACATTAGCACAGTGGTCCTGACTGTTCCCTCTCTCTGGACACTGTGTACCTTTCTCTAAGGAGGGGAGAGAAGACTCTGTCTTAATCTTAAAATCAGAATGAACCAAGCATTGGCATGAGCCTCCCACCCCCTAGTCAGAGAGAGATGAAGAATGGGTGACCCCAGATGGTTGGATGGCATTCTAGGACATTGAGAAATAGACGGGCTTGCCTATGGCCTTTTAATAATATGTCCTCCTTTATAGACCAAGAAGAGAACTCAATGTTTTCAGCCTAAGGTCTGGAGGGGGAGGAAGAAAGAGGCATCTCTGGGCGAGATGTCTCCTTTTCCAGATGCTGCTTTTGTGGAGACTTGTGACACTGGGTTCCTATGGGCCACTCCCCAAAGCAAGGTACCAGGGAGTCTCTTCTCTGTGCCTTCCCTGGGAGGGACTGTTTAATGCCATGCAGCTAATCCTGACAAGCTCTCAATTCTCTTTCCTACTGAATTTGAGAGGAAGGAAAAGAGATGAGCTGGTAAGGGGTTATCAGCATTGTCTTTTTCCTTTGTTTGGGGTGGTTCACTTTTAACTCTCTTTGCTAGCCAAGAGGTGACATCCTGGGGACCCTGACAGTACGGCCACCTGGAAGGGGTAAGGCAAGGTTAACTGACAAATTTAGCACAGCTGCCCATTGGGGGGTTGGGGGAGATACAGGCAGGCCATGTACACACTGAGTTACTTGCAGCATCTTGTCCCTCCTCCCTGCACACACATATGTACTGTCATTAAAGCAGTTAAGGTAGGAGAGCAGTAATCCAAAGTCTAGGGATTTCACATGGTTTCTCCCATTCTGCAATGCCAAGCCTTCCTGGACGGTCTCCTAAAAATGAGCTCAGTGGTGACCTAATGGTCATCCTAGGCATAAGTGACCATTGTTCGTAAAGGAACAGGGGAAAATTGTGAACGGATGAATTTGACATGAGGCGAACATTTTGAGAGGAGGGGAGGAGAGGAGGAGGAGGAGGAAGGAGGCGGAGGGGCGGCGGAGGAGGGGGGAGAGTAGGAGGAGGCGGGGCGGAGGGAGGAGGAGTATTATCCTCCTCTACTACTCCTCCTATCCTCCTCTCTCCTCCTCCTCCTCCTCTCTCTCTTCTCTTCTTCTTTCTTCTTCTTCTTCCTCTTTCTTGTTTTTTTTCTAATTAGCCAGAACCAATTTCTTTGTTTTGTTTTCTATCTTGATAATTTGTGAATAACAAAGTTTTTTTCTCACAGAGGAAAACAGAGAGAGAAGTATTAGTTAATGTTGATCCAGAACTCTGCAAATGTTAAAACTTGACATTATTATTTAGAGGTTTGGTTGTACTAATTACCTCTTAGTTTTACTAGCCCTATATAACAAGCTATTCTGCAAATTTTATGGGAAAGCCAGTTTTCTGAAAGGATGAAAGTTGTTGGAGCAGGGAATGAAATAGGCGCTAAGTTTATTTCCACTAAATAATTCTCCTCAAGGTGGGTAAACTTTCAGTAGTTAAATTGCTAAAAATGAAGATTCTACACTACAAGAGCAGATCTCAGGAGACAATTATATGTCTGTGTTCATAGCATTTATGAGTGTCAGTAAACAGTCAGTACATTTATGTCCCCCCATTACCTTTGGTCATAAACTTCCTTAAGAAAAACGAATAATTATGTTCCTGACTGCAGAATGAGCATCAACATTCAAATACTGAAAGCCCTGGGTGGGATGGATGGTACACCTAGACTTCCAGGGATTGAGCTGTTTTCGAGGCATTGGCTAGAGTGTCAGCCTAACTGCTTGGCCTTGATTTAGTGCCATTCACAGAGATGTCTCTAGAAGGGAAATCATAATTTGTGGGGCTCTTTTTGGACTTGGGGCCTCCCAGCCTACAGCTGTTGGGAATGGCTGGGCGTCACATAAAGCCCCTGGCTGAAGCGTGTCAAGCTTGTGTATTGGCCTGAAGCTCGCCATCCACCCCAGGGGCCAGCCAGTGTATCCCTGGAGCTAAAATGATGCGGTGTCATCGGAGTTTAACAAGCACACATCCCGGCATCGTGGACTATTGGAGTTAGGAAACGACCTAGATGACCTCATTACAACCTGCATTTTACACAAGAGGTTTGGCTGGGGAATCATTCTATCCAGGGTTTCCAAGACAACAAGTCTCACATCTCCTGGCTTTGGGTTTGGTACTCTTAAATATTGTCCTTGGGGTCAGGAAGGTGACATAGGTTAGAGGGTAAGGAATAGATTTTTAAAAAGTGAGTTAGGAAGACAAGAAAAGTAAATTTGAGAGAATTGAATTTTCCTTTGTAGTTCATATGAGTTTCATTATTCCTTGTATCCAATCAGAAAACACATCGATGCAACTTCTCCACCACTAGAAATGTGCAAATGGAAATGAAAGGAAATAAGATAATTGAATATTTTCTAGATCAGCACTTTTCAAACTGTCATGAAAGACAGGTTTTTGTTTATTTCTAATTGACCTCAGCTGATATCTCTGTAATGTGCGATAGAAATTACTAGAAAAAATGAAGTGTAGACTTTCAAAATACAAGTCCAAACTTTATTCTTGGAGACAAGAGACAAACTTCTGCTGACAAATTACTAACAGTGCAGACGCTTATTCTTGATAGCAGTACACACTGATCATGGACACAGGAGAACTGCCTTGGTCTCCTTTTCTCTATATTTTGTGCTTTTGTCTGGTTCTCTAGGTTGCAACTTTCTGATATCAGGGATAGGATCTAGGCATCTGTCATTTTTGATAGGTACTTTATTGCGTTGAATAACAACTTAAGAAAAAATTTAAATGTTTCCTCGTGTAAAAGGAAAAAAAAAAAAAAAACAAGTTTACAATCATAAAAAAAAACAAAAAACCCAGAGATCAGTGTATGGATTCTTCTTAAGAGACTTAAAATGAGACTTATTTTGGTTTACGTGGTTGAGTGTAAAGAGGATTGAATATTAAGCATTTCCGTTGTCATTAAGTTTGAACTTTCTACCAATTCTTATATCTCTAAAAGACCTGTAGACCTTCTAAGTGCATCAATTAGGATTAAGTTTGTAGCTTTAGGAAATAAAAAGTATGTAACACCCAGGTACATTTAAGTCTCAGATAAGCATTGAGTGCTTTTTAAAAGTATGGCCCAGATATTTCATGAGAAGTGCCATGTGCAATATTTGGGCGGGACATAATTGTATTAAAAATGTATTAATCAGGATCCCTGGGTGGCTCAGCGGTTTGGCACCTGCCTTCGGCCCAGGGTGTGATCCTGGAGACCCGGGATTGAGTCTCACATCGGGCTCCCTGCATGGAGCCTGCTTCTCCCTCTGCCTGTGTCTCTGCCTCTCTCTCTCTGTGTGCTCTCATGAATAAATAAATAGATAAATAAATAAATAAATAAATAAACAAATAAATAAAAAATCTTTTTAAAAAATGTATTCATCGTTGTCTGAAATTCAAGTTTAACTGGATATCTTGTATTTTATCCAGTAATTCTTCTTTTTTAATTCTTTTTAAAAATTTTTTAATTGAATATAGTTGACATACAATATTATGTTAGTTTTAGGTGTACAGCATGGTGATTCTAATTAGTAGTGAACTTTTAGCCTGGACTTCTGCAGATGTTTCTAGAGAGAAGGCTCAGCCCAGCCAATCAAATGTGGTCATATTGACCTACCTTGCTTAGCTTTTGGCAGCTGGAAGCTGAATAGTGAATACAAAGTAATGATATTCCTTTTAGGAAAATGTGTTTCTCATGTGACAAAAGCAGCTACTCATCGTCTGACTTTGAGGCTGTTAGTTGGTGTTTTCTAAAGCTCTGGTTCACTGCTGGCAAAAGTCATGGCGGAAGGTATGTTTGTAAGAAGGCCACAAGAATCTGCCAGCTACATGAAGACAAAGTTGGCTCAGTGGTCTGCAAATAGTGGAATTCTTTGCACGGAAATATACAAGGAGACAGTGATAGCCCCCCCCAAAAGAAAGAAAGAAAGAAAGAAAAGAAAGAAAGAAGAAAGAAAGAAGAAAAGAAAGAAATTCCCTGTTTCTACAGCATATTGTAAGCAAAACTGATGTTTACAAATAAACTTATGAGAAAGAAATGCAAAGGCAGAATTAGTGGATATTAAAAAATTAATGTTTTAGATACTTATGTAGGTTTACTGTAGTGTCTGCAAAGATATGTCCTTTGCCGTTGGTAGCTGTTTTTCTTTCTTTAAATGAGATATTTGGTTATAGGCCTTAAATCAGAGTTTTGTCATTGTTAAATTATAGAATTTATGCTCCCAGTCTTTAAAGAAAGGTAAACTTTTCTTTAAGTGATGTCTGATTCAGGGTAAGAAGGAAATGGCTATTTCAAGTGCACACACCAATTATTTTAATGTCATATCTGGGTGTTTTAAAATGTCCTGTCAGCTAACAACAACAACAACAACAACAACAACAAAATCTTAAGAATATACTTACCTAAGAGAATTCTTTAAAAATAATATTTATTTAAATAATGAAATATATGCTAATTTTAAGACAAATTTGAAAAATGCGGGATTTCTGGAGGGATAAGGAAAAAAAGTAAAATCACCAATAACACTATCATAGAGGAAAACATTTCCACTATTGTTACTTCGATTGTAGTTGTTCTATTGTCTTGTCTATGTGTTTTTGGTTCATAGTTGGAAACCTACTGTATATACAAGGTTGTATTCTGATTTTTTCTTTTTTAAAAATATTTTATGTATTTATTCATGAGAGATAGAGAGAGAGACATAGGCAGAGGGAGAAGCAGGCTCCATGCAGGAAGCCCTATGTGGGACTTGATCCCAGGACCACAGGATCACCCCCTGAGTCAAAGACAGGCGCTCAACTGCTGAGCCACTCAGGTGTCCCTGTATTCTGATTTTTCATTAGCTATTGACTTAAGCATTTCCCATATGTTAAAGTATTTCTTAAGTATCATTTTAATGGTTGAATCATACTCTGTACTGTGATTTACTTAACCAAACTAGAGTTGGATACTCAGAGTTCCCCAATTACCTATTCCTAAATGTCTAGTGATGATCTGTTTGGATTCCTAGAACCGAAATTACTGGGACTGACAAGGATGAAAAGTTTTAAGGCTATACATTTTGTTAAGCTCTATTAGAACCATTATAGATATTTACTAGGAATCTGTAAGAGTGCCTATATCACTGACCTTCATTGCTGTCATTTATTTCATTTTATTAACCTAGTGTATTTGTCTGAGTTTTCCAGAAAACCATAACCTGTAAGATGTGTTTGTATGCAAAGAATCTTAAAGGAATTGGCTCATGTGATTCTGGGGGGTGGGAGTGGATCCCAAACTTCAGGTCAGGTGTGTCAGGCTGAAGACTCAGGAAGAGCTGATGTTGAATCTAGAAGCCCAAGGCAGTCTGGAGACAGAATTTCTTCCTTCTAAAAGGATCTCAGTCTTCATTCTTAAAGCCTTTACGTTTTTGGATGAAGTTCAGTCCCATTGTGAAGAATAAGGTGCTTTACTCAGAGTCTACTCATGTAAATGTAAAACCACATCGAAAATACCTCACAGCAACATCTAGACTGGTATTGACCAAATGACTGGGCACTATAGCCTAGCCAAGTTGAACACATACAATTAACCATCACATCTGTGGTCCAAATAGGTGTTTATACTATTTGATAGAAGGCCATGTTCTTTCTTTCAGTTTTTTCTCTGTTCAGTACCATCTGTTTCTATGAAAACACACTGACTTATTAGGACTTTTATGTATACTGTGAGTTTTCTGTTGTAAACACAAAGATTATCTTAATCTAGTTTTGGAATAAAACATTTAAGATCTCCATCAAGTGATGCTGAGAAAAAATCTGGGTTTGGGCTTTATGCAGATGTGAGTTAGGAATATTCCCCTACCACGTTACAACTGTATTAATTTGGTTTGGATAGCTAAACCCTTTCCTTCTTAATTTGCTCAACTAAAAAGTAGGGAGAATCATACCCATTTTTCCAGTAACTTGTTAAGTTCTAACTGGGGAAACATTTATGAAATTCTAGTACAGCATCTAGTATATGAAAGGCCATCTATATGATCAGTACAGAAAAACCTTCCTGTCTCTGAACATTTAGTAGTTCCACTCGTAGCAATTTTCCTCCTAGAAGACTTAAAACATTTTTTCCATTTTAAGTATAAGCCTCATTTCCTTCTATTTCATGAAGTATTGCATTTTAACCACTGATAGATAAATTAGATGATTTTAAATTAAATTTTACTCATTTATCTAACAAATATTTATTAAATGTCTATTAAATCCCAAGGATTGTCTGGGTGCTGGGAGATTTAACAGTGAAGACGATAAATAAATTCCTTGCCCTTTTAGCTTGGATATTAGTGGGAGAGACTCTCAAAGAAAGAAATCAATAAGCATAACATCACACTACAAGTAATATCATATTAGTCAGGGTATGGCTAAGTGATGCTGTGGTGAAGTCACTAAATCTCATTAGCATAATTACAACAAAAGTTTATTTCTTGCTCGTGACAAGTCAGTGGCTGGTTCAGTGTGACCTATGCTTCCTCCATCTAAGCACATGCTTCCATCAGGGAAGAGTGGACAGTGAATCAAACAGCAATAGTTAAAAGCTTCTACATGTAATCACTTTTGCTTCATATTTTTATTGGCCATAGCAAGTCACATTGTCATGCCTAATTTCAATGAAGAGGAGAAATGTGACTCTTGGTAATCCTAGTGGTAAAGGAGAAACATATGTGACTACCACAGTATTAAGTATATAAAAACAAGAGAATAAATAAGTATTTTTAAAAAGATAATAAACAAAATAAACATAAGTTTTCAAGTATTCATTGTTTAAATTTATAATAAAATATGTATTTAAAAAATTGGGTCAACTTAAAGTTATTTAATAACAATTATTAAAATTTAGTATTTAGATAAGAGGAAAGGCATTTAGGTCATTTATGAATGACTGATGTTTAATAGATATTGAGATGTTTAAAGTCTACTTGAGGGACAGGGTGATGGTTTTTATATTGCTATTCTTGGTTATTTAGGCACATACAAGATGCTCAGTAAAACTTCGTTGAAGTTAATAATGTTCATTGTTTTAAATTATTCTTCTCCATTTGGTTGACTGTCTTAAAATATAGTCCATTATAATTTTTGCTCAGAAGCAAGGCCAATTTTCATTGTTTTTATCTACATTAAAATTTTACATTTAATTATAGTTTAAATTTGGACCACAAATGCCTTGAATCACTAGTGGTCTCTTTCTCCTAGTTTGTCTCGGGTATGTTCCTAAACCATGGGTATGTCCAGTAGGACAAAAGACTACTACTTTACTGTTGGAGTTTTGATCTACCATCTGTCTTCTAAAAACAACAACAACAACCAACATTTACCTTTAATATCTGTTTGGCACTGCCTGTGTTGAAGAGATTTCACAAATTTGAATAAAGAGGGCAACAAATACCGAGTGGCAGTTTTGTTTGTTTAATTTATTCATGATCATGATGTAAGAATAGTATACTTGCTTTCAAAGATAGCAATGTGATGATGATGGTGATGATGATGGTGATGATGATGATGATGATGATGCCTCTCTCTCTATTGTTCTTTCCTTTTGCTTTTGACTAAGTCTTTGTCATTTAAAAAATAAATCAGCCAAAGAGAGGACCCAGTTATTCTTTGACTGGATAGATCAAGAGCAAACCAGAAGAGAATCTCTGTCTCTACCCAACTAAACCTCGTTTCGGTACCGTCACTTCTCTATTTATGGATGGTATGTCTGAGATGTTGTCTCTATCCTAGAAACCAAGAACTTGTCTTAAATCAGTGCCTCTCCAGTCTGTGCCATGAATCCCGTGAATCTGTAAGAGTCCATGCCCTTTGATGAGTTTGCTGCTCTTGGATTTGTACAAAATTTGTTTGTTACTTGGCAAATGGGACACAGCTGGCTTCTGATTTAGAGAGTGTTTTAAATTAGTTACCTCCTACCTTAACTTGATCATTTAAATGGAAAGCACTATGGCTCCAACAGAGTAGACATGATATAAAAACCATTTCCGACATGAGTATCTTGCCTCCTCAGTTGTGATGGCTACTGGTATCTCTGAAGGAAAATAAATAATAAACAAACAAACAAATAAATAATAAATAAATAAATAAATAAATAAATAAATAAATAAATAAAACACAGGTTCTGCGATTCTCACAAGTGGTAAACTGTCTTTGCATTATTTAAGAAAAGCTTTAAGTGTTCGATGAATGTGCTTAGACTAATGACAGTTGATGCCAAGAATATAGCAATAATCCAATACCATTTTGTAAAGTGGCAATTTGTGTAGAAATTGCAGAAAGCATCAACACATGCTGGGAACTTTACATATAAGTGAGCTATAGCGTGGGTGAAGGAGTTATTTATTTGGTCTTTCATTTGTAAATAAGACACTAATCTTTTCCTTCCAAGGAGTAGCTAGGCCAGTTATTAGTAAAAGAATATTGATAGCCTTTGCTCATCATGGCAAAATTGAGGATCCTGACCTTAAAAGTCTTAGTATTTGGAGGAGCCTTAATAAGTCATTTAGGAGGAACAGCAATTCTATAGTTGAAGATGGCTAGATCTATATCAAAATATTTGGGTAGAGTCCAGGCTATACTATTACCTGTCAGCAATTTAGCTTCCTCATCAAGGCTTATATGATCTGGGTCTAGGGAACCTCTCTAGTCTTGTTTGATAGTCTTTACTTCTTACTTGCTCCATTTCAGTCCCTATGCCATTTCTCACACATTTCAAAAGAAGTGTTCTTGCTGCCAGGCCTTCTGTTCTTCCTGTTCTCTGCCTGGGATGATCTTCCCCCAGAGACAAGCTGACATTTATTGGGCAGATCCAGTATGTTCCAAGGCGTTATAAATGCTTTGCATGTTTGTTGTGGTGAATTTTCATGATAACCGTATGAAGTGTGTAGTGACACTGGATGGATGAGAAAGGAGGCAGAGTGATCTGGCAAAGGCAGGATTGGAACGAAGGCCTTGGCTCTCACAAGAAGTGCTCTCATAGTACACAACACCCAGGGTGTGGTTCCCACTCTTCCTTTAACCTCAGAGCTCTTTCTTGGTGAGCATTTCCTGACTATCTATTTAAAGTGGAATTGTGACTCTTTCTGTTTACTTAGCTTTATATTTATGAACAGTACTACATATTACCTGATTGATAATGCCTGTTTACTTGCTTACTTCTTTGCTTATCTCCCTCACTAGAATATATATTCTATGAGGGATGGACATGTTGTGATCCGTGTTACCACTCTATCCCCTGCATCCAGAAGTGTACTGAAATGTACTGAGAGAGGATACGAATTGACTTAGAATTTTTATCGGGTTTAAGGTATCTTACTCTTCAAACACTTGCAGAGCACCATTTTGTGTCAGATTCCATGACAGTTTGTGGAAATGGAACGTGAATGAGAATGATGGGGACTCCTACTTTCTGCTTTTCCTGATGCTTTTCCGGCATCCTAGAAGAAACAAACATGCAATTAACAGACAGTTGCCCAGGATAAGCATCCTTTTAGGGCAAATATAAGGTGCAGCAGGGAAGGGAGGCTTTAGGGAAAGCTATTCCGAGGGGTGATATCCATGTTGAGAGCTGAAGGATGGGCTGAATGGGGATGCAAGACCATTTGGGGCAGAGCAGATGACAGAAGTCCCTGAGAGGGCACATTCCAGTTTATTATTTTTTTAAAGATTTTATTTATAGAGACAGAGAGAGAGGGGCAGAGAGACACAGGCAGAGGGAGAAGCAGGCTCCATGCAGGGAGCCCGGCGTGAGACTCGATCCCGGAACTCCAGATTCAGGCCCTGGGCTGAAGGCAGGCGCCAAACCGCTGAGCCACCCAGGGATCCTCCGCACATTCCACTTTAAAAGCAGTTCACTGTGACTCAGATATAGACTACGAGGGCCAGAGTTTACTGTCTGAGGCTGGAGAATAAAGTTGGGTTTTCAAGGGTCTTGAAAACTATTCCAAGAAGCCAAGACTTTATTGTCTGAGCATTGAGATGCCACTGAATGATTTTAAATCAATGTAGTTTTGATTTAGTATCTGATTCCGTTTACCACCTTCAGCCACATAAGTTGGCAGCATTTCCACTTTCTGGATGGGACGAATAAGGCCCAGAAGAACACATTTCAATGTTGGTGGAATTGATTTAATTTCTTAATGACAGTGATATCAGGGCTTCTAACTCCTACCTTCCCACCCTCTCTCCTTCCTTCTTTCTGGTTGTTATTCTTGTCAAACATAAAGCTATTTATCCACCATCCTTAATTTTTCCAAGGAATATCCATGCACTCACACAGCTTCTAATAACCAGACCCCTGAGTGAAAGCCAGTGACCTCACGGGCGGCAGGGCTTGTTTGTGGCTGGATACCATATTGTGCACTGGGCTGGAATTCTCTGTTCTTCCTCACTAGGAAGCTGGATTTGTACCAGGAACCTCTTATCTGAAAAGGCAGCTCTAGGCTGGGGAGAACAGAGCTGGTTTGACGAAGTGGAGAGGCGCTCAATGTTGGTCTGGCCACGCTTTGGGCATGCGTGAGCGCTCACAGCAAAACACAGCTGGCATGTCTAATTTTAGCCTTGACTGCCTTGAAAAGGGACCCTTAAAGGAATATATTTTCGCTGAAACCATTTGTATTATAATGTAACAGCTGACAGACATGTCAGAATATTACTTATTATTGGTGGGGAAAAACTCTGTCAGGTAATTGTGCTTTTTTTTGTGATGACATCGGGAAAGTGATTAAAGCATCCCTGAATCAAAATCATCATAGATAGACAGTGAGAGAACCAGAGCTTTTATTTATGAAGACGCCTGTAAACCTAATGGGATACCTCCTTTGATGCTTACAAAACGGATGTAAGGGTAAGAATGATCATTTCGGCTATGGCAAGTTGGTCCTTGTGATCTGACGATGCAGGGCTTGCTAATAGTAGTCCTGGCATAGACTCTCAAATTTCTTCAATGCTTAGCATCCTCCGTGTCTCCGAGAAGTAAAAGGTTAGTTTCTGGACCGGGTCTTGGATTCATCTGGCTTTCGTATGTTAACAGGTTCTGAAAGCATCTGGGACACACTTGTTCCATTTTAACCAGCACGGGTCGTCCGTCTGCTTTTATTTTGTCTTTCTCTTCCTTCTCCCTTCGTCCTCTCTTCCCTCCCGTGGTCTTCTGTGTTTGCTTTAGCAGTGTGGCTTACCTTGCCACTTGGCAAGAAAAAAAAGGCAGCTCTTGTGTGGGGTAGATGGAGGGAAGGATAAGAAATAATCCACCGCCCGAATTTGAGTTCCCTGGGTTCAGTTCCAGCGGCAGCAGCTTTGCTGCAAAAATTGCTTTGCTGTTCGAGATAGCCAGCAGAGGGAATCAGGACTTTGCTTGCAGCAGGGGTTGAAGCAGGCTTTTTTTTTTTTTCTTGGAGGAAATACTGCAGCTTTCTGGACTGCATACCCTGCTCCCTGGAGAGGTTCCACCCACCGGCTGGAAGGAGAGGAAGTGAATGAAAGGACAGGAGGAGCCCGAACACCATGTCACTCTGGAAGGGAGACAGCAGCAACCAGGCTGTGCAAGGTTGTTTTTTTTTTCTTTTCCCCTTTCTCTTTCTTTTTTTTCTTTTTCATTTTTTTGTTTCTTTCTTTCTTTCTTTTTCTTTTTTTTTTCCCTTTTTCTTTAAGGTGGGGAAAGAGACAAACAGGAGACAGGAAGCTGATCTGCAAGGATTCAGAGTTGTGCTAAAAAGACTTTGATTTTTTTCTTCTCTCCCTCTTTACAAACGCTGGCAATTGACATCACTACAGACAGCCTGGGTAGAGAACAAAGTGCCTCATCCCAAGTGGACCCTGGCAGCTGGGGGAAGGAAGGCAGGATCTGGGAAGGCTGTGTGTGTGTGTGTGTGTGTGCGTGTGTGTGTGGTGTGTGGTGCGTGTTGTTCTACCAATACCTTCCTTTTTTCTTTCTTTCTTTCTTTCTTTCTTTCTTTCTTTCTTTCTTTCTTTCTTTCTTTCTTTCTTTTTTTTTTTTGGTGTGTTCTTTTTTAAATTCCTGCCGTGTTGGAACTAGTGAGTGGTGGAAGACGAAGGATCTCTGAAGCCTCATCAGTCATCGGGACCATCAGGAATAGTGGTTTAAGAGGACGCTCGGCCTGGGGCACTATACCCTGTCATCGAGTTCCCTGCCTCGGAGATAAAGATTCCAGCTACATGGGTAAACGCCTGGATCAGCCACAAATGTACCCCCAGTACACTTACTATATCCTCACTGTCTCTAAACCAAGGTATGGCTCGACCCACAGTCTGGCAAGCAGTGTGTATCCTGCACTTGGGATGGGAAACAGGCATGTGGATTATTATTTACCTCCCCTTTCCCATCACCTCTTCCTGCTTCTTTGAAATTAGTAACATAGCAATGGAGTTAATGAGGCAGAGGAGAATATGAGAAGAAAGCAAGCCCTGGGATTGTGGTTTTTCTCTTCTAGCAGAGATAATAGTTTCGCTCGTGTTCCTTTGTTGTTATTTGGCAACATAAAGATGTTCCTGATATCCGTAGTAAAGTGCTTTGCAGATGGACAGGGTTGTTAGAAAGGAGATTGTGACAGTGATTATCAGGAACAACAACGATTTCAGAGGCTTTTCTGGTGAGCTGTTCTTTGTGGCTCTGAAAGGGTTTTTCTCACTGGATAGGATGCACCAGGGTGGGGGCAACTCAGACTTTCAATCACAGAGTATAGAATGAAAGAAGGGTGTGGGAAGGTATAGTACGAAACTGACGTCCCGTAGAGTTTGTTTGGGTGTGCTTTTGTTTTTGTGTATTTGCCTTACATATTTTATTTTATATGGAGGGTGATCAAGACTCTAGAGACTGAAGTTTGGAGCTTTACAATAGATGTTCTTTACTTTTCGAAGCTCTGTTTTTCTGTGCTGGCTGCCATCAGGAGGCCTGTGGGTCTTGAAACGGGATGAAATATAACTGATAATTGGACACGAATTGGTTAAATACTTTAGTCTTGGGATCCCTGGGTGGCGCAGTGGTTTGGCGCCTGCCTTTGGCCCAGGGCGTGATCCTGGAGACCTGGGATCGAATCCCACGTCGGGCTCCGGTGCATGGAGCCTGCTTCTCCCTCTGCCTATGTCTCTGCCTCTCTCTCTGTGTGTGACTATCATAAATAAATAAAAAAATTAAAAAAAATTTTTAATACTTTAGTCTTATGTGTGTGCGTAAATGACCATTACGGGGCCAGTGGAAAGCCCACGTAACTAAGCAGTGGGCAGTGCCAACCATGAACTTGATCCTGCAGTTCAGACCTGAAAGGCTCTCAGGTGTGAAATCACTGCTCCAATTTGTCAGTTAAATTGGACTTGATGAGTTGGGGGGGAGGGTGTCGGTAGAGTTTATCGCTTTGAATGTATGGGTTATGTTTCTTTACAGGTGATATTAATTTTGTATCGCATTAGCCAGACTCCACTGTCTTCTTAATAAATAAATATGCGGAGAGTGACCAAGGCGTGCCTGAGTGATCTGTGCTGCCACCGGGACTCGTTGATGGGATTAGTGTTCGGTAATCCAGATGTGTAGCTCTTATTTATTCTGTCTCCCAACAATGCCTATTTGTAAACCAGACGAGGCAGCAGACTTTCCGAATTCTATTAAAAATTGTTGCTTTTTTTTCTTTCTTTTTCAATCGCTCCATGACTCGCCCTGCCCTGCAAGGTCTCCTCACATTGCTTTTGCCCTTGTGAGCATTTAGTTTGTGGGGCTGCTGCTTAGTAGACCAGCCCTCCTGCTCCCGTGCAGTGCAGTGTGTTTAACTCTTGGGGGATTGGGTGGAGAATGCTGTCTGCCTTCCTCAAGGAAATGGCAAAGCAAGGGCTAGTCTAAAAGAGGAAATTTATAGTCATTCCTCATCCCCCCCCCAAGAAATAAAAACAACAAACCCAAGGGTTCCATGAAAAATATCGGACATTCCATCCTTTTACTCATTTGGCTAAATTTTTCCAAATGTTTCAAAATTCATGCTTTCTTTTTGGTTCTTTTTTTGATATGAAGCATATTCAGAAAGAAAACTTTAGATAAAAATGAATGGAATAATTGCTTTCCTGCCTGAGATTTCTTTTAACTTATTGCTAGCAGGAAATAATGTCTTGCACATTATATTAAGGACAGGATGTTGGATGAGCTACACTGATGGGAAGTGTGTGTGTGTGTGTGTGTGTGTGTGTGTGTGTGAAGAGAGAGACTGGGAGAGGGAGAGAGAGAGAGAGGGATTGAGGTAAAGAAAGAAAGTGCAGTGGTGAGGGAAAAGAGGAGAGCCTGAAAAACATAGAGGGAATTTAAAAAAATCTGTTTTGGGGTCCTGTGTAGTTTAGTGTGTAGACAGGCGGCAGCATCTGGATCTTGTTACTTTCAAGCTAGTCAAAGCCATCAACTTCTGGAACATTTTTAAAGAAGTAGATCCATTAGGTGACCTAAACTGATATTCGGGCAATCAGATCAGGGTGGTGGGGAATATAGGATCAGCTACTTTGGCTATCATGGTAGTTCATATTGATTATTATGTTGCAAACTTTCACAGAGCTGTGAAGTTGTCGAATACTGTTTCGGTGGCTCTGAAATGATAGACATTAATAACATTCCTGGAAGCTGAAGATGTGAAAACGTGCCCTGCTTTGAAACTTGGGCACACAGGGAATGAGAATAAGGATCAATCATACTTTAAAATGTGGGGACTTTCTGGCAGCATGAATACTATGTAAGAAAGTACTATCATGACCCAGTATAGCATGAAAACAACTGGGTTATTTCAGTGTTGTCTTTTTGCTCCTTTTATATTTTTATCTTAAAATATTACCTATAATAATTCTGAGGGGAATACATGCTGCTCATGTTTATTTGGTAAGCAAGCCTTGGTGGAATTCACAAAATCTACAGTCCTAGCCTTGGCTTATAGTTATAATCTATTTTAAAAATCAGAGCCAGGGATCCCTGGGTGGCGCAGCGGTTTGGCGCCTGCCTTTGGCCCAGGGCGCGATCCTGGAGACCCGGGATCGAATCCCACGTCAGGCTCCCGGTGCATGGAGCCTGCTTCTCCCTCTGCCTGTGTCTCTGCCTCTCTCTCTCCCTCTGTGACTGTCATAAATATAAAAAAAAATATTAAAAAAAAAAAAGAGTCAAGTCTTCTCTAAACTTTAAAAAAAAAAAATAAAATAAAATAAAATAAAAATCAGAGCTATTTAAAATGATACTGATACATAAAGAATACTTACGGTTGATAAAAATAGAGTTCTGTGGTTGACTATAAAAGTCATATTCTGGTGACATCATAACTTAAGCTGTCCTGTAAAACCAGGTGTTCTTAACTAATCAACAAAAGCCATTTACTGACATTAGTTTGGGGTGAAGAATCTTTATGGGGTTCTTAAAGAACTCAAGGTGTATCATTGCATTTATTCAGACAGTACAAAATACTGAACCTTTTCTTTCTACTTAAATGTGTGTGTTAGATACAGCTGCTCTTTTCTTATGATAAAACAAATGAGAGTAGGTGTCTAAATAAATGGAAAGGTTTCCCTTTCCTCAAATGCAATTAAAGTTTTAGAAAAACTTGGGGCACTTCCCTGCTTTCTCTGCTCCTCTTATTTTCCCATCACATTAGAACTAATTCACTACCTTTGTTGCTTAAAAAGAAAAAGAAATTAGAAATAAGTTACTTATGCTTCTCTCCCTTTGAATAATTTTCCAAATGCTTAAATTATTATATTAGATAAATGTACATAGAAGTAAAATGAAAACCCAATGACTAGCTGATAGCTATCTTGTAGCGGTATTGTTCTAGGATGCATGCTTTCCAAGACCTTGCATTAAAAGCTGTCATTTGTCAATTTTCTTTTGGCCATTTTTCCCCCTATTAAAAGAAGCAATTTAAAAAAGAAACATTGTGATTGAGCAGAAAAGAAGCAATCTTGATGACATGCTTTAATACTTACATAAGAGCCATAGCCAGATTTAAAAAAAAAAATCTTCATCAAAACGAATTTGCTCTTTGAAGGCCACCAGGATAATCAGCAAACTTTAGAGAAAGGGAACCAAAAAATAGCTCATTAGCTTAATGATAATATCCATAATCACGTTTGATTGAGTCACAACCTAATATTTCTCAGCAATTTTGTTATAGCCCATTCAAAGCAAGCAACCTGTTGCTATTGCATTGTGAGACCCAGGGTGAATCGCAATCTGAGTTATTTTGTGGAGGGTTTCTTGGAAAAGCAACTTAATCATAACTAGGAAGGCTAAAAAGAGTAAAACATGGTCACAGCCTGGTGATTGATACTTTGTTGCTGAGAAAGATATTTCCCTCATGTGTGGTATCTGGAAAACTTTATCATCTCCCCAAAACTTTAAAATGCATCCAAACGCACACAGCAAGCTAGTCCTTCCTTCCATTTCCTTACCCTGACCGGGTCACGATGTTTCTACCGATCCAGGGCATGGTTTCTACTCATGCTGCTTTTCCATCAGCCTACTGCTTTCCCGCCTTGGACCATCTGCTTCCCCTGAAGATCTTGCAGAAAGATCTGTGGGACCCAACAGAGTTTTTCTGGCTGCTACTCAGATCGTATTCAGAACCTGGTGTGAAGTTGGGGTCAGGTATAGGGAGTAACTCATCAACTGCACACTGACTTCAGGCTGAGTTTCCAACCATCTGCAGCCTGGACAGCTGCTCATCTCTCAAAGTCTAGCTAGAGCCCGATTGATTGTGCCATAGAGAGAGCAAACACTTGAAACACGAAGGACTAAGGAGTAGGAAAGGAAGAGAGAGGCTCCTATGGGGCAAGGGATATTCTCAAAGATGTGAATGTACAGATCCTTCAAAAGCAAAACAGGACAACCCCTTAACATGCTTCTTGCACATGAAAATGTAGAAAATCCTGCAGAGGGAGGGAAAGAGTTTAGGATTTCCTTAGTACTTCCTGCCTCAGATTTGCATTGATAGCCAGAGTTGGTAACTTGCCAGTTTTAAAACAGCCTTGAAAACTCCCAAGTTCTGTTTTCCTTTGAAAGGCTGAAACACACAAAACTGGTTTTCTAAAAATTGTCCAGCAATAGAACCTTGAGGTACAACTCCAAATATGTCTTTCGCTTCAGGGGGTAATATGATAGCATGAAACTATGATAAATCTTGTTTGTCTCATTTGAGAATGTACACAATTTTAATTGGTTTTGAATAAGAGAAAAATAGTAACAAGGGGCCACTCTCCCTTTCTAGTTGTCCTGTTTTCTTTACCTCCCCCCCATATTAAATTATCTTTGGAATTGTCTTTTCTATAATGCAGCCATTGTTTTCACAGTACTAAGTTTAGTGCCTAGCTAAAAGGAGGAGCTATGTAAAAAGTTCATGTTGTTGTTGTCTTTCTCTCCAGAATCATTCTTAATTCAAAAGAAACCTCATGTCAATTTGTTCTAACAGTATCTTCCTAACAGCTTCCTTTCGCTTTCTCTCAGTTTGGGAAAAGAACAATAGAATTATAAATCAAAATTATTTCTCTGAAGTAATTAAATCTATTAGAGGGTTGGAGGTAGGGCTGATTTGCAGGGAGGGAGACAAAAGAAGAGAAGTAGGATGTAAGTTCATTTCAGGTCTTTCTGGCTCCAGGAATTCTGGAAAGCGTCATTATTGCACTAATATGATTTTACACAATCCTTTTTGACATTATCAGTCTTTTTGGCAGAGAGAGGGCTCAGTCACAATTACGTCCATGCCAAATTCTAAGAAAACCAGTCTTTCTTTAAAAGAAAATCTTTTAGTGTTGGACTTCTTATTCGGAGTAAATGGTTGATGTTTATCCACAATTGGCTTCGAGTACTACATTAAAATTGTGTTTTGTACAGTCTGTAAGCCACAGCTGTATGTGATTAAATAGTGTAATATCAAAAGCGTGTGAGAATAGGCTTTTTTATGCTATAGCTGTTGCACAGCAAGAGAGCAGATGGAACCAGAGGGAGAGCCAGGGCAACAGTGTATTTATGTGTTGTAATACCTGCGTCGAGGATACACATTGCTGTTTTTTGTAGTAGTGGGAAAATGCTGACCTATCTTGGATGTCATTGAAAAATACACTTTTTGAAAATGGACATGGACCTATCATACCAATTTTTATTTTAAACAGAGAGTTACTGTTTTATTAGAAAACACATATTTACCGAAGGGTCCGAAACATTTGCAAGTGGAAGGATCATAATGATTTTCCATGCAGCACACATTCAAATAACAAAAGTGAATTTCTCATTTCTGTTTTGAAATCATAACTTTTTTGCTTTTTTAAAAAAATTTTAAATTTTTTGCTGCTTTAAGCTGTGGAACTATTGTAAGAAAATCATCAGGCCATTTATCCCTAAAAAAGAGTGACAGGTAATGAGGAGAACAAAATATGGTGGTATGATTCTTTTTTTTTCTTTTCAGATATTTTATATAGTATTTGGTTTTGTATGCCTATTGTTCCTTTGTGGCCACTGTTAAGAAGTACATACTTGTACAAAGGGACACACTTTTGGGTCTATCTCTTTAGCAGATATCATAATAAAGAGATTATTTTTCATGGGATGGTTAAACTATAAAGTTCTTGAAAGAAAATATTCATGAAACCTGTCATCTTGAGTTTTCTTGAGCTTGTGAATCTATAGGATACTAATAAGAGATTTACTAGTACGTCATTGTTTTCAGGGCCTTGAAAAAGCCTATAGAAGTAGCTGTTGGTTTTCAAATTTCAGACATTAAAAAGCAATTTGGAAAAGGAAAAAAAAGAGGGGGTTGACAGAGATAAGTTGGATTCTGTTTGTTTTGTTTTTCATGTTGATATAAGCAGCAAATTTGTTCACATTTAAACTTTTTTTTTCATGTAGATTTACTGGTCAGGAAGTATATACCATGTGGAATCAGTAACTGGATATAGCTTTGGAATTCAGAACATTGACATCTAATAGATAACAAATTTCAAGAGTATGGATAACAAATGCTGAGTCATGGAGTCTGGTTTTGTTTTATTGTTGTGGAGGGAGGGAATTCTCTGATTTGTGTGTCAATGGATTGGTTTCAGGTTCTCTAAGATCTCTTCCAGGCTTAGTATTTGTGACTCACACTTTGAGACTAAATGAGCCTGCTTTGATGTATTCGTGTGGTACTGGGAGATGACCTTGGTTTTGTGCGTGTCAATGAGTTTTGTTCAGGTCCCCATCCTTTCTCCAGAGCAGATCAAATACTGCTTTGCCCACTCTGGTGATTGATGAATTTAACTGTCTGCTTCCTTTGCCAATCTAAACCCAGTGTACCAAGAGAAACACATCCATCACCTGGGAGTGGGTGGAGAGCAGCTCCCAGGGGTAGGACAGAATGACAGGCATCATTTAATCATGGTCATTGCCAGCTTTGTTATGTGGTTAAAGTTTTCTCCTTTGGGTAAAATTAGAGCTTATCTAAAGATGGTGACAGTGTGATGCTTTACTTTTCTTCATTTAACTTCCTCTCTGCAGGTGGTTTCAGAACTGAATGGGTAGGCATATGTTTGGCCTAACCAGTGGGGTGATGGAGGCAGAAGGATTGCCTCATTAAGGCCCTGACAACCCTAGTTTTGTGAATGAAACTAGGAGCTAGTGCCAATATGGAAATGACAATTGATAGATGAAATACTATTTTGACTGGAGGTTATAAATCCTTAAAACCCCTAAATTGCTGAATAGTAGTCTTTAAAACATGAGAAAAGAATACTACAGTAACTCTAGTATATGGAGTAGTAGGAGGAAGAGAATTACTTCTCCGGGACACATAAGCACAACCGTTATCTTTTCTCTTTTTCTCACTAAGTACCCTTCTCATTCCCCCAAAAGCTCCTATTAGCTGAATTAATGAAAGTAAATAGAGGGACGCCTGGGTGGCTCAGCGGTTGAGCGTCTGCCTTCAGCTCAGGGCATTATCCTGGAGTCCTAGGATCCAGTCCCACGTCAGGCTCCCTGCACAAAGTCTGCTTCTCTCTCTGCCTACGTCTCTGCCTCTCTGTCTCAGTGTCTCTCATGAATAATAAATAAAAAATATTTTTTAAAATAAAGTAAATAGAACCTTGAATTTTGTTTTTATGAATGATAGCCAGATAGAAAAAAATAGACTTGACTTCATACATAGTTCAGGCAACCCTGATAATGTCCTGTCTTATTGTGTGGAAAGTAAGAGACAATGGAAGAAAAATAAATCTTGCTATATTCTAAGTATTGGTACTAATTATTTTAGGTATGGAGTTTTGGTTTCAGAGTTAGCTTTCCTACCATTATATTGTAGGGTTAAGAAGTTGGTATACATCACACTTCATATGCTAGAATCTTTGGCTATTTCATTCTTAACTAATGGTTTTCAAGCTGAATATGAATCATGCATAGAATTTAAGGAGAGTTTTTGAGGAGCCTTCCTATTTTTATCTCGTGTACTGCTGTCTATTTATCTTAGTCACATTGCTGATTGAGGACGATTTAATGAAAACGAAAATGGAAAACAGAATACTAACTGTCTGGGTTTCTGGACCGGTTAAGATACCTTAAAAGGTTTCCTTACATATGCGAGTCATATTTGAAGCTATTATCGATGTCTGTAAACTCTCATATTGCCCCTTTTAAAACTTATCAGTCACATAAATTGGGTGGTGGCACCCTGACTATAGCTCCTGTTGAGGTCACTTAGCATTCAAGCAAATATACTTTTGAGCTCCTAGCTAGTTTCGAGTGGATGAAGTATTTGAAGGAGTGTGTACAAAGCTTGGAATAAAATTTCAGAGATTGTTTTCTAGTGTATCATACAAAAAACCCATCTGACATACTTACGATGTTTCATTTCTTCATCTCTTCTCAAGAGATGAGAAAAACACTTTTTTGACTTGGTACTCGTCCCTGGAAGGGTTGTGACACTCCTGAATTACCCTCGGTCTTGCTTTGGCCCCTAGGCCTCTTGTCCCTTGCTGTGCATACCAATTCAAACTGAACCATTAGAAATAAGGATGTTGTATTTCAGTATAAGGCAGGAAATTCTGAAAAAGCATAAAATTCTGATGTCCTTTTTAAACTTATTCCAAAAATTAACCACTGCTTTTTTTTTTATGATAGTCACACAGAGAGAGAGAGAGAGAGGCAGAGGAAGAAGCAGGCTCATGCACCGGGAGCCCGATGTGGGATTCGATCCCGGGTCTCCAGGATCGCGCCTGGGCCAAGGCAGGCACCAAACCGCTGCGCCACCCAGGGATCCCTTTTTCTTTCTTTCTTTCTTTCTTTCTTCTTTCTTTCTTTCTTCTTTCTTTCTTCTTCTTCTTTCTTTCTTTCTTTTCTTTCTTTTTCTCTTTCTTTTTTTTCTTTCTCTTCTTTTTCTTCTTCTTCTTTTCTTTCTTTATTTCTTCTTTCTTTCTTTCTTCTTTCTTTTTTCTTTCTTTCTTCTTTCTTTCTTTCTTTCTTTCTTTCTTTCTTTCTTCTTTTTTTCTAATAAAAATTATTTTTTATTGCTGTTCAATATGCCAACATACAGAATAACACCCAGTGCTATCCCATCAAGTGCCCCCTCAGTGCCCACAACCCAGTCACCCCCACCCACCCTCCTCTCCGTCCACCACCCCTAGTTCGTTTCCCAGAGTTAAGAGTCTTCCATATTCTGCCTCCCTTTCTGATATTTCCTACCCATTTCTTCTCCCTTCCCCTCTATTCCCTTTCACATCTTCTTTATCCATTCATCTTTCGATGGACACCGAGGCTCCTTCCACAGTTTGGCTATTGTGGACATTGCTGCTAGAAACATCAGGGTGCAGGTGTCCCGTCGTTTCACTGCATCTGTATCTTTGGGGTAAATCCCCAGCAGTGCAATTGCTGGGTCATAGGGCAGGTCTATTTTAACTGTTTGAGGAACCTCCACACAGTTTCCAGAGTGGCCTGCACCAGTTCACATTCCGACCAAGCGTGCAAGAGGGTTCCCTTTTCTCTGCATCCTCTCCAAATTGGTGGTTTCCAGCCTTGTTAATTTTCCCCATTCTCACTGGTGTGAGGTGGTATCTCATTGTGGTTCTGATTTGTATTTCCCTGATGGCCAGTGATGCAGGGCATTTGCTCATGTGCTTGTTGGCCATGTCTATGTCTTCCTCTGTGAGATTTCTGTTCATGTCTTTTGCCCATTTCATGATTGGATTGTTTGTTTCTTTGGTGTTGAGCTTAATAAGTTCTTTATAAATCTTGGAAATTAGCCCTTCATCTGATACGTCATTTGCAAATATCTTCTCCCATTCTGTAGGTTGTCTTTTAGTTTTGTTGACTGTATCCTTTGCTGTGCAAAAGCTTCTTATCTTGATGAAGTCCCAATAGTTCATTTTTGCTTTCGTTTGCCTTCATGGATGTATCTTGCAAGAAGTTACTGTTGCCGAATTCAAAAAGGGTGTTGCCTGTGTTCTCCTCTAGGATTTTGATGGAATCTTGTCTCACATCTAGATTTTTCATCCATTTTGAGTTTATTTTGTGTCTGGTGCAAGAGAGTGGTCTAGTTTCATCTTCTGCATGTGGATGTCCAATTTTCCAGCACCATTTATTGAAGAGACTGTCTTTCCAGTGGATAGTCTTCTTTCCTTTGTCGAATATTAGTTGACCATAAAGTTGGGTCCACTTCTGGGTTCTCTATTCTGTTCCCCTGATCTATGTGTCTGTTTTTGTGCCAGTACCACACTGTCTTGATGACCACAGCTTTGTAGTACAACCTGAAATCTGGCATTGTGATGCCCCAGCTATGGTTTTTTTTTATTTTTTTTTTTTTTAAACAAGCTTTTTTAAAATTTTATTTATTTATTTAGATAGTCAGAGAGAGAGAGAGAGAGAGAGAGAGAGAGAGGGAGGGAGGCAGAGAGAGAAGCAGGCTCCATGCACCGGAGAGCTGACGTGGATTCAATCCCGGGTCTCCAGGATCGTGCTGGGCCAAAGGCAGGCGCCAAACCGCTGCGCCACCCAGGGATCCCTGGTTTTCTTTTTTAAAATTCCCCTGGCTATTCGGGGTTTTCTGATTCCACACCAATTTTAAAATAATTTGTTCCAACTCTCTGAAGAAAGTCCATGGTATTTTCATAGGGATTGTATTAAACGTGTAAATTGCCCTGGGGTAACATTTCATAATATTAATTCTGCCAATCCATGAGCATGGAATATTTTTCCATCTCTTTGTGTCTTCCTCAATTTCTTTCAGAAGTGTTCTATAGTTTTTAGGGTATAGATCCTTTACCTCTTTGGTTAGGTTTATTCCTAGGTATCTTATGCTTTTGGGTACAATTGTAAATGGGATTGACTCCTTAATTTCTCTTTCTTCAGTCTCATTGTTAGTGTATAGAAATGCCACTGACTTCCGGGCATTGATTTTGTATCCTGCCACACTGCCAAATTGCTGTATGAATTCTAGCAATCTTGGGGTGGAGGCTTTTGGGTTTTCTATGTAGAGTATCATGTCATCGGCAAAGAGGGAGAGTTTGACTTCTTTGCCAATTTGAATGCCTTTAATGTCTTTTGTTGTCTGATTGCTGAGGCTAGGACTTCCAGGACTATGTTGAATAGCAGTGGTGAGAGTGGACATCCCTGTCTTGTTCCTGATCTTTGGGGAAAGGCTCCCAGTGCTTCTCCATTGAGAATGGTATTTGCTGTGGGCTTTTCATAGATGGCTTTAAGATGTTAGGAATGTTCCCTCTATCCCTACACTCTGAAGTGTTTTGATCAGGAATGGACGCTGTATTTTGTCAAATGCTTTCTCTGCATCTAATGAGAGAATCACATGGTTCTTGTTTTTTCTCTTGCTGATATGATGAATCACATTGATTGTTTTACGAGTGTTGAACCAGCCTTGCATCCCGGGGATAAATCCTACTTGGTTATGGTGAATAATCTTAACGTACTGTTGGATCCTATTGGCTAGTATCTTGTTGAGAATTTTGCATCCATGTTCATCAGAGATATTGGTCTATGATTCTCCTTTTTGGTGGGGTCTTTGTCTGGTTTTGGAATTAAGGTGATGCCAGCCTCATAGAACGACTTTGGAAGTACTCCATCTCTTTCTATCTTTCCAAACAGCTTTAGTAGAATAGGTATGGGTTTTTCTTTAAACGTTTGATAGAATTCCCCTGGGAAGCCATCTGGCCCCAGACTTTTGTGTCTTGGGAGGGTTTTGATGACTGCTTCAATTTCCTCCCTGGTTATTGGCCGTTCAGGTTTTCTATTTCTTCCTGTTCCAGTTTTGGTAGTTTGTGGTTTTCCAGAAATGCATCCATTTATTCTAGATTGCCTAATTTATTGGCATGTAGCTGTTCATAATATGTTTTTAAAATCGTTTGTATTTCCTTGGTGTTGGTTTGATCTCTCCTTTCTCATTCTGATTTTATTAATTTGAGTCTTCTCTCTCTTCTTTTTAATAAGGGTGGCTAATGGTTTATCTATCTTATTAATTCTTTCAAAGGACCAACTCCTGGTTTTGTTGATCTGTTCCACAGTTCTTCTGGTTCTCGTTTTCGTTGAGTTCTGCTCGAATCTTTAGTACTCTCTTCTTCTGCTGGGTGTAGGATCTATTTGTGTTTTTTTTTTTTTTTTCTCTAGCTCCTTTAGGTGTAAGGTTAGCTTTTGTATTTGAGTTCTTTCCAGTTTTTGGATGGCTGCTAGTATTGCGATGTATTTCCCCCTCAGGACTGCTTTTGCTGTATCCCAAAGGTCTTAAACGGTAGTATCTTCATTCTCATTAGAATTTTTAATTTCTCCTTAATTTCCTGGTTGACCCTTTCATCTTTTAGCAGGATGGTCCTTAACCTCCACGTGTTTGAAGTCCTTCCAAACTTCTTGTGATTTAGTTCTAGTTTCAAGGCATTATGATCTGAGAATACACAAGGGACGATCCCAATCTTTTGAAATCGGTTCAGACCTGAATTGTGATGCGGTATGTGGTCTATTCTGGAGAAAGTTCCATGTGAACTTGAGAAGAATGTGTATTCATTTGCGTTTGGATGTAAAGTTCTGTAGATATCTGTGAAATCCATCTGGTCCAGTGTATCATTTAAAGCTCTCGTTTCTTTAGAAATGTTGTGCTTAGAAGACCTATCAGTATAGAAAGAGCTAGATTGAAGTCACCAAGTATAAGTGTATTATTATCTAAGTATGTCTTAACTTTGGTTATTAAGTGATTGATATATTTGGCAGCTCCCACATTCGGGGCATAATATTGAGGATTGTTAAGTCCTCTTGTTGGATAGATCCTTTAAGTATGATATAGTGTCCCTCTTCATCTCTCACTACAGTCTTCAGGGTAAATTTTAGTTTATCTGATATAAGGATGGCTGCTCCTGCTTTCTTTTGGGGACCATTTGAATGGTAAATGGTTCTCCAAACTTTAATTTTCAGGCTGTAGGTGTCCTTCTGTCTAAAATGAGTCTCTTGTAGACAGCAAATAGACAGGTCCTGCTTTTTTATCCAGTCTGACAGCCTGCACCTTTTGATGGGGTCATTAAGCCCGTTCACGTTCAGAGTTACTATTGAAAGATATGAGTTTAGTGTCATCATGATACCTATTCAGTCCCTGTTTTGTGGATTGTTCCAGTGGATTTCTTCTTAAAGGGGATTTTTGAGAGTCCCCCTTAAAATTTCTTGCAGAGCTGGTTTGGAGGTCACATATTCTTTCAGTTCCTGCCTGTCTTGGAAGCTCTTTATCTCTCCTTCCATTCATCCTTGCTGGATAAAGTATTCTTGGCTGCATGTTTTTCTCATTTGGGACCCTGAATATATCCTTCCAGCCCTTTCTGGCCTGCCAGGTCTCTGTGGAGAGGTCTGCTGTTAATCTGATATTGATCCCCAATAAATTAGGGATTTCTTGTCTCTTGCTGTTTTAAGGACCTTCTCTTTATCTTTGGAATTTGCAATTTTCACTCTCAAGTGTCGAGGTGCTGAAGGGTTTTTATTGAATTTAAGGGGGGATCTCTCTATTTCCTGGATCTGAATGCCTGTTTTTCTGCCCAGATTAGGAATACATATTCTGGCCCTCTGGCCCTTTCAGCGCCCTCGGAAACCCCAATTAAACGTAGATTTTTCTTCCTCACACTGTCACTTATTTCCCTTAATGTATCCTCATGATCTTTTAATTGTTTGTTCTTTTTTCCTCAGTTTCTCTCTTTGCCATCAACTTGTCTTCTATGTCACTCACTCATTCTTCCACCTCGTTAACCCTCGTCGTTAGGACCTCTAGTTTGGATTGCATCTCATTCAATTGATTTTTAAGTTCTGCCTGATTAGATCTAAATTCTGCAGTCATGAAGTCTCTTGAGTCCTTTGCTTTTTTCTAGAGTGACCAGTAGCTGTATAATAGTGCTTCTGAATTGGCTTTCTGACATTGAATTGTAATCCAGATTTTGTAACTCGTGGGAGAGTGGACTAGTTGTGATTCTTTCTTTGGAGGTGAGGTTTTCCTTCTAATCATTTTGCTCAGTGCAGAGTGGCCAAAAACAAGTTGTATTGGGAAAAGGAGAAAAAGAGGGAAGAGAAAGAAGAAAAGAAAAAGAAAAAAAGAAGATAGAAAAAGAAAAAAAAAGAAAAAAAAGAGAAGAAAGAAAAAAGAAAAAAGGGGGGGCAAACAGAAATCAAAAAACAAAAAACAAGGGGGAGTATCCTCTGATTCTGTATACTGTAAATCCCTCGACTTCCCCTGGAACTTTCCAGTGCTGCTTGGTTAATAATTTGTTTTTCCCCTGTCGGTCTAGCTGGTCCTCTGGGGGAGGGCCCTGCTGTGCTGATTTTCAGGTGTTAGCACTTGGGGGAGCTGCTCAGCCCCCTGCCTGGTGCAGGGCTCAGTGGGTTGTTTACCCCGCGAGGCCCCAGGAGGAACAACCGCAGTGGCGGCGGCCAGCTCTGGAGCCCTGGAGTCAGCTCCTGCAGTAGCCCCAGAGCTCTCCGTCTGCAGGGCCTGGAGGCTCCGGGCCGGGCCGCTGATCTGCTCAGCTCGGGGCAGGAGCGTCCTCGCTGTCCTGGGCCCTCCCGGCCTCTGCCTGTCCCGGGGGAGGCCAGATCCTGGGCTGTGTCCCCGGCGCCCTGGGCTCCCGGCCTGTGCTGGTGGGTTCGCGCTCCCGCCCGCAGCCCCTCCCCGCGAGCCGCCGCCCGAGCCCCTCCGAGCTGCTCCGGGTCAATGCGTGCGTGCGCTGCAGCCCTTTAGGGAGCTCGGCGCGCTCCCCAGGGCGCGGTTGTTAGTGTCCCAGGGGGCCTGAGGGCACCCCCGCCCTCCTGGGGTCCTGCTCAACTGTGGTGCCTTTCCCCGGGAAGGTCGGTGCAGCTCCTGCTCTCCGGGACGGGGCTCTCCTGTCCTGGGGACACTCGCCCCGGCCTCAGCCTGGCTCCTCGCGGGGCCCCTCCCCCTTGGAGGCCTTTTGTTTCTTTATTTCTTTTTTCCCGTCTTCCTACCCTGGTAGAAGCGCAAACTCTTCTCACTGTAGCATTCCAGGTGTTCTCTCTTTAATTCTCAGGCCGAATTCATAGATTTTCAGGATGATTTGAAGATTATCTAGGTAATTTGGTGGGGACAGGTGACTTGGGGACCCTACTCTTCTGCCATCTTGCCTTTCTCCTCTCTTAATATTAGAGATATTTGGATGGCTGCATTGAACTCATATCATCCTGCAAATAAATATCCTTTTTAAATTTATTTTTATTTTTTAGAGATTTATTTGTTTTAGAGAGTTCAAATGAGAGAGAAAGAGAGAATCTCAGGCAGACTCCCTGCTGAACCCAGAGCCCAATACGGGGCTCCATCTTACCGCCTTGAAATCATAACCTGAGCTGAAACTTAACCCATTGGGCCACCCAGGCACCCCTAAATAGCTTTTTAATATGCAAACACAAGCACTAGATTTAAGCAAAAACCTTCACTCCATAAAGAAAATGTGCTATCCTCCCTTACTTATATTTCTGTGACTACTGAATGAATATACCAACAACTGGAGAAGATAACAGAGCTTTCTTTTCTGCTCTACTAAAGTTCACCATGTATTTTTTTATACTAAGCCTTGTGTAGACTTTAACTTTTGTTCAATATGTTTTAGTATCTCAAAATCTCCAGAAAAGTTGAAATTCGATGCATTTTCTTTTAAAAGGATAAAAGGTTTTAAAATCCACTTTTATGGTTCTCCTTGGTGACTGAAGATATTAAACTAAATTAATGATAAATTGAAAGGACAACTAAACCAAGCAGATGTAGGTGAAGAAATTTTTCCATTAGAGTAACATTACTGAAAATGCAGATTATAGTAAGAGATGTATTTGGCTAAATTTTAGGGAGCCACTTTATGAAGTAAACTCAAAAAAAGCATTTCATTAAAAAAAGGCATTTCAAAGCACTTTTCCTAGTGCTGATATTTAAGAAAGACAGAGAAGGGAAAATATTAAGGCCTGGGATTAATGAGATTTATAATCTAGTAGGAGAAGGAAAATAAACCCACATGGATATGTGTGTGAAAAGGACAACCATACAGTATATTACTGAAATAAATTAAAACCCTAACATCAGGAAGAGTGCTCACTTTGGCAGCACAGATGCTAAAGTCAGGAAGAAAGTTTTTTCTTTCTGTCTCAGCCACCTCTACTCTCCACTTACAGATACAGCTTACCTGACAAACATCCTAAAGCTTAATTGGTACCATTTCCTTCCTGGCATCTTGAGCAGCAAAATATATTCTCCACTATCCTAGCAACTTCTAGTCAAGATTCTCATCTAATATGATTCTTATATAAATATTCAGTGCCCTTAGAATTTAAAATAATGGCTGTGATTTGGCAGATCAGTAGTGTTATTTTCTAGACATATTTTGCCCACAGTATTTTTTCCACACAGTCCTCCATGCCATCAGATATGATGCCAACCTCAGAAGCAAAAGTTACTTTCACTTCATTCCGGACATAACTTCTCATCTTTTCTAAGTAGCATCCTTTAGTTTTGTGAATATCTTTATTCCATTTTAGAGACCCATCTTCTTCCCATTATGGTTGATAGTATTCATAATTAATTGAAGGTGAATGTATGTTACAAACAGAAATTTCTTTTTTTTATGATAGTCACACAGAGAGAAAGAGAGGCACAGGCAGAGGGAGAAGCAGGCTCCATGCACCGGGAGCCCGACGTGGGACTCGATCCCCAGTCTCCAGGATCGCAACCTGGGCCAAAGGCAGGCGCCAAACCGCTGCGCCACCCAGGGATCTCCACAAACAGAAAATTCTTTAGAACTCTGGAGAGGCAATCATTCATCATATAGGTAAAAATAATGGCATTGCTTCTGCCTTCCTGGAGCTTATGGGCTGGGAAAGACATAGAAGGTCTTTACTTCTCAGAGATACTGTTTCTCTTTAGTTCATGTCAATAAATCTCCCTGAATCATTTCAATGAATTTTCCTCTTTCTTTTCTCAATTCTGTCCACAGATACCAGATTAATTTTTAATGCCCCTCTCTTATCTTATGACTCATTTGCATAAGAACCTAAATGATTCCTGTATGCCCCCCAAATCCCCCCACCCCTGCCAGTATTAAACTCCTTAGTGTAGTATATAGGCTGTCTGCAATTTAATTCAACTGATCCTTCCAATCCTCTATCATAATGTAAGAACTTACATTTAACACTGCATTAGGGACATGTACTTTGATGACTTTTTGCATGTATTTTCTGATTTGTAGCTGACAATAATTATATGAGATATGTAGTATGTATGCTGATTTTTTTCAGATGAAGAAACTAAAATATAAAAAGTTTGCACCATCACCTATTTCCACACAGATAATGAATGCTGGCTCTGGGATTAAACTTAGTGTTATTTGATCTCACTTGTTCACTACAGTAAGTTAAATAATGGCCCCCAAAGATATCAGGTCCTAAACCCTGGAACCTGTAAAACCTGATATCTTATTTAGCAAAGCCTATGCAGACACATCTGCATAATTAAAGTAACAATCTGGAGGTGGAGCAATTACCTGAATTAAATGGATGAACTCTTAATGCAATCACAAGTGTCACTACAAAAGTGAGGCAGATAGAGACTTGACACAGACACTAGAGGAGGCAGCAATGTGACCATGGAGGCAGAAGATGGGAGTGATGTGACTACAAACCAAGAAATGGCAGCAGCTACCAGAGCCTTCAGAGGGGAGTACCCTCTCAATACCTTGCTTTTGGCTCAGTGATATTTATTTCAGACTTTTGGCCTCTGGAACTTGGAAAAATTGTTTTCTATTGTTTAAAGCCTCCAAGTTTGTGATCATTTGTTACAGCAGCCACGGGAAATTAATGCAAGAACAGAAACTCTGTTCTACACTGCCACCTATAGGCAAATTCTCTGGTTCCCAAATCAGAATCCTCTCAGTAGGAATTAGATGGCCACAGATCTGGATACAGGGACATTACTTCCAAGTCTGCAGTAATAAATACTTGGGTAGAAAAGTCAGATAACCCAAACCTGAAGGAAATGAGGTACCCAGAGTCCAGGGATACTCTTCAAAAAAAAAAAAGGCATCAAATTAGAATTAGAGAAGCATCGCAGAAGACATAGGCCAAGAGCAACCCTAAATAATGATGTTAGCTTCCTTTACTTGTTATACTGAAAGAAAAGTTGATTCTTGAACTTGTCAGTCCTAATCCTGCAAGATAGAGAGAGCTACTTGTTTCTTTTTTTTTAATTTTTTATTAATTTATGATAGTCACAGAGAGAGAGCGAGAGAGAGAGGCAGAGAGAGAAGCAGGCTCCATGCACCGGGAGCCCGACGTGGGATTCGATCCCGGGTCTCCAGGATCGCGCCCTGGGCCAAAGGCAGGCGCCAAACCGCTGCGCCACCCAGGGATCCCGAGCTACTTGTTTCTAAAGGGAGAGATTCCCATGTAAGAACAAACTAGTAAGGTAGGTTTAATGAATGTAGTCACATGTACTCATTGTTGGGTGAACAGCTGCAAGTAGGTGTATGGTTTAATGACGTGGCAACATAAAAACAGATCTCTGGGTATATGTAAAGCTTTGGGCTTTGACTGATTCTACTCAACATGTACATCATTAAGTGCTAGCAACAGAAAGACACCAGGATCAAGATGCAGATTTCGTCACCTAGGGCTACACATCATTCAGTGACAAATATATAATAAATTAAACCAGATTGAATTTATAGGCACAGCTTGGAGATATTGTGTCTTCAATTCCAGACCACCAAAATGAAGCAAGTATCTCATGAAAGTGAATCAACTGAATTTTTTTTGGTTTTGCACTGCATATAAAGGTTATGTGTATACAATATTGAAGTCTATTAAAAGTGTGCAATAGCATTATGTCCAAAAAACACAATGTATATACCTTAAATTTAAAAATACTTTATTACTGAGATGCACGGGTGGTCCAGTGGTTGAGCATCTGCCTTCAGCTCAGGGCATGATCTTGGAGTCCCAGGATGGAGTCCCACATGGGGTTCCCCACAGGGAATCTGCTTCTCCCTATGCCTAGGTCTATGCCTCGTTCTCTTTCTGCATCTCTCATGAATAAATAATTAAAAAATAAAAATACCTTTATTACTAACAAATGCTAACCATCATGTGAACTTTCAGTTGGTTGCAATCACTGATCATAGATCCACGTAACAAATTAAGTAATAATGAGTAAGTTTGAACTGCAAGAAGGACACAGAGACATGAAGTGAGAAATGCTGTTGAAATAAAAATAACACCAAAAGACTTGCTCAATGCACGTTTGCCACAAACTTCAATTTGTAAAAAAAAAAAAAAAAAAAAAAAGATTTGTGTGAAGCACGATAAAATAAGGTATGTCTATATAAAAAAGTGTTAAAGTGATTAGTTATTAAAGAAAAAAGGGTTTTTTTTCTCATAACATTTATCAAAATAAATTCTCAGATGAATTAAAGGCATAATTGTGAAACAATGAAACTACTGACATATAGTTGATAATATAGGTGAATTTTATATGAACATGGATAGAGAAAGCCTTTTTAAGCATAAAAGTCATAATGATATCACCAAGATGGCAAAAAAATGATCTTCTCCAGTTCCCTCAGAGAAAAACCAACTAGGAGTATCTATAGTCAAGGCATCTTTGTGAAAGTCCTAGAACCAAGGATGAGGCTGGAGTATCTACTTGGCTCAGAAAAAAATAAAATAAAATAATGCATTTGAAGGGTAAAGGAGCAGTTTTACTTTGACCTAATCACCCTTTCCCAAAACCAGTGCAGTACAGCACAAAGATATACTCCCAGAAACCTCTGATTTCTCCAGTGTGGAAAGCCCAAGGGAGGGTATCCAGCTTCTCCACTGTTATGAGTGCTTCTAAGGATGCCTACACTTCAGTCTCATCTCACAGGGACCACTGGAGAAATAAATAGCATAAGACTTTCAAGCATCAGAGATGGAGAGGGAGAAAGGGGCTCATAGCAATTAAGGCAGGGATCATGGTAAGCTGTGGTTTGGGGAGTGTAAGTACCTGAACAGAGCTCTTAGCTAAGAGCCAGAGTGAGAGCCATTTGGAGAACCAAAGTGATGGTGCTCACTTCAGCAGCACATATACTAAAATCGGAATGATACAGAGAAGATTAGCATGGCCCTTGCACAAGGATAACATGCAGCATTCCATATTTTTTCAACTTCTGGTCTTTGGCCTTGTCAGAATCATCCAGGGTGAAATTTACTTAGGTCATGGTTGATATTCTTGACTCAGCCCGCTCACATACAGCCACTCTGCACTTAGCAAAATGACTAGAAGGAAGAATTCAACACAAAAGAAAGAATCAGAAACAGTACTCTCTGCCACAGAGTTACAGAATTTAGATTACAATTCAGTATCAGAAAGTCAATTCAGAAGCACAATTATAAAGCTACTAGTAGCTCTGGAAAAAAAGCATAAAGGATTCAAGAGACTTCATAACTGCAGAAATTAGATCTAATCAGGATGATATTAAAAATCAATTAAATGAGATGCAATCCAAACTGGAGGTCCTAATGATGAGGGTTAATGAGGTAGAAGAAAGAGTGAGAGATATACAACACAAGTTTATGGCAAGGAGGAAGCTGAGGAAAAAAGAGAAAAACAATTAAAAGACCATGAGGAAAGGTTAAGGGAAATAAATGATAGCCTGAGAAGGAAAAATCTACATATTGAACAAATCATAGCTGAGAACTTCCCTAATTTGGAGAGGGAAACAGGCATTCAGATCCAGGAGATAGAGATATCCTCTATCAATAAAATAAAAAATAAAATAAAATAAAATAAAATAAAATAAAATCAATAAAAACCGTTCAACACCTCAACATTTAATAGTGAAACTTGCAAATTTCAAAGATAAAGAGAAAATCCTTAACGTGGTAAGAGACAAGAGATCCATAACTTATATGGGGAAAAATATCAGATTAACAGCAGACCTCTCCACAAAGACCTGGCAGACCAGAAAGGGCTGGCAGGATATCAGGTCTTAAATGAGAAGAACATACAGCCGAGAATACTCTATCCAGCAAGGCTCTCATTCATAATAGAAGGAGAGATAAAGAGCTTCCAAGAGATGCAGAAACTGGAAGAATATGTGACCACTAAACTAGCTCTGCAAGAAATGTTAAGGGGGACCCTGTAAAATAAATAGGAAGCCCAAAGAACCTACCCACAAAAACAAGGACTGAATAGGTATTATGGTGACACTAAGTTCATATCTATCAATAGTTACTCTGAACATGAATGGGCTAAATGATCCCACCAAAAGACACAGGGTTTCAGGCTGGATAAAAAAGCAAGACCCATCCATTTGCTGTCTACAAGAGACTCATTTGAGACCTAAGGACACCTCCAACCTGAAAATGAAAGGGTGGAGAACCATTAACGTTCAAATGGTCCTCAAAAGAAAGCTGGGGTGGCAATCCTCCTATCAGATAAAGGTTATCCCAAAGACTGTAGTAAGAGATGAAGAGGGACACTATGTCATACTCAAAGGGTCTATCCAACAAGAAGACTTAACAATCATGAATATTTATGCCCCTAATGTGGGAGCTGCCAAGTATATCAAACAATTAATAACCAAAGTAAAGACATATTAAATTATAATACACTAATAGTAGGAAACTTCAACCTAGCACTTGCGGCAAATGACAGATCTTCTAAGCACAACATCACCAAAGAAACAAGAGCTTTAAATGATACACTGGATCATATGGATTTCACAGATATCTACAGAACTTTAGGTCCAAACACAACTGAACACACATTCTTCTCAAGTGCACATGGGACTTTCTCTGGAATAGACCATATTGGCTTACAAACCAGGTCTCAGGCAATACCAAAAGATTGGGATTGTTCCCTGCATATTTTCAGACCACCATGCTTTGAAACTTAAACTCAATCACAAGAAGGAATCTGGAAGAAACTCAAACACATGGAGGTTAAAGTGCAGCCTGCTAAAAGATGAAAGAGTCAACCAGGAAATTAGAGAAGAATTAAAAAGATTCATGGAAACTAATGAGAATGAAGATACAACCATTCAAAATCTTTGGGATACAGCAAAAGCAGTCCTGAGAGGGAAATACATCACAATATAAGCATCCCTCAAAAAATTGGAAAAAACAAATACACAAGCTAACCTTGCACCTAAAGGAACTGCAGAAAGGACAGCAAATAAACCTATACCAAGTAGAAGAAGAGAGTTAATAAAGATTCGAGCAGAACTCAATGAAGTAGAGACCAGAAGAACTGTAGAACAGATCAACAAAACCAGGAGTTGGTTCTTTGAAAGAATTTGTAAGAGAGATAAACCATTATTCAGTCTATTGAAAGAAGGAGAAAGGACTCAAATTATAATATTATGAATGAAAGGTGAGAAATCACAACCAATACCAATGAAATACAAAATTTAAAATAAAAAAAACCATGTAATTTTATATATATATATAATAAAAATATTATTATAATATTTTAATAAAGCAATTTATTTATACACCAATAAATTAGTCAATCTAGAAGAAACAGACACATTTCTGGAAAACCACAAACGACCAAAACTGGAACAGGAAGAAACAGAAAACCTGAACAGGCCAATAACCAGGGAGGAAATTGAAGCAGTCATCAAAAACCTCCCAAGACACAAAAGTCCAGAGCCAGATGGCTTCCCAGGGGAATTCTATTAAATATTTAAAGAAGAAACAAAACCTATTCTACTAAAGCTGTTCTGAAAGATAGAAAGGGACGGAATACTTCCAGACTCATTTTATGAAGGCAGCATCACCTTAATTCCAAAACCAAAGACCCCACCAAAAAGGAGAATATAGACCAATATCCCTGATTAACACAGTTGCAAAAATTCTCAAAAATATACTAGCCAATAGGATCCAACAGTACATTAAGAAGATTATTCACCGTGACTAAGCAGGATTTATCCCTGGAATGCAAGGCTGGTTCAACACTCTTAAAACAATCAACGTGATAGATCATATCAACAAGAGAAAAAACAAGAACCATATGATACTCTCAATAGATGCAGAGAAAACATTTTTTAAAAGATTTTATTTCTTCATGAGACACACACATACACACACAGAGAGAGAGAGAGAGAGAGAGACAGAGACACAGGCAGAGGGAGAAGCAGGCTCCACGTAGGGAGCCCAAGGTGGATTCGATCCTGGGACTCCAGGATCAGGCCCTGGGCTGTAGGCGGTGCTAAACCACTGAGCCACCCGGGGGGCCCCAGAGAAAGCATTTGACAAAATACAGCATCCATTCCTGATCAAAACTCTTCAGAGTGTAGGGAAGGAGGGAATATTCCTCACCACCTTAAAAGTCATCTATGAAAAGCACACAGCAAATATCATTCTCAATGGTTGGAAATACTGAGAGCCTTTCCCCTAAGATCAGGAACACGACAAGGATGTCCACTCTCACCACTGCTATTCAACATAGTACTGGAAGTCCTAGCCTCAGCAATCAGACAACAAAAAGAAATAAAAGGCATTGAAATTGCAAAGAAGTAGTCAAACTCTCCCTCTTCACAGATGACATGGTAAGGTACCTATAAAACCCAAAGACTCTACCCCAAGATTGCTAGAACTCATACAGCATTTCGGCAATGTGGCAGGATACAAAATCAATGCTCAGAAGTCAGTGGCATTTCTATACAGTAATAATGAGACTGAAGAAAGAGAAATTAATCAATACCAAAATCCCATTCAGGTTTATTGCACCCAAGCATAAGATACCTAGGAATAAACTTAACCAAAGTGATAAAGGATGTATACCCTAAAAACTACAGAATGCTTCTGAAAGAAATTGAGGAAGACACAAAGAGATGGAAAATATTCCATGCTCATGGATTGGAAGAATTAATACTGTGAAAATTTCTCTGCTACCCAGGGCTATTTACACATTTAATGCAATCCCTATCAAAATACCATAGACTTTCTTCAGAGAGTTGGAACAAATCATCTTCAGATTTGTGTGGAATCAAAAAAAGACCCTGAATAGCCAGGGGAATTTTGAAAAAGAAAACCAGAGCAGGGGGCATCACAATGTTGGATTTCAAGTTGTACTACAAAGCTGTGATGATCAAGACAGTGTGGTACTGGCACAAAAACAGACACGTAGATCAGTGGAACAGAATACAGAACCCAGAAACGGGCCCTCAACTCTATGGTCAACTAATATTCAACAAAGCAGAAAAGACTATCTCCTGGAAAAAGGACAGTCTCTTCAATAAATGGTGCTGGGAAAATTGGACAGCCATGTGCAGAGGAATGAAACTAGACCATTCTCTTACACCATACACAAAGATAAACTCAAAATGGATGAAAGATCTAAATATGAGACAAGAATCCATCCAAATCCTAGAGGAGAACACAGGCAACACCCTTTTTGAACTTGGCCACAGAAACTTCTTGCAAGATACATCTGTGAAAGCAAGGGAAACAAAAGCAAAAATGAATTCTTGGGCCTTCATCAAGATAAAAAGCTTCTGCGCAGCAAAAGAAACAGTCAACAAAACTAAAAGACAACCTACAGAATGGGAGAAGATATTTGCAAATGACATATCAGATAAAGGGCTAGTATCCAAGATCTAAAAAGAACTTAGTAAACTCAACAGCAAAGAAACAAACAATCCAATCATGAAATGGGCAAAAGACATGAACAGAAATCTCACAGAGGAAGACATAGACAAGCACATGAGAAAATGCTCTGCATCACTTGCCATCAGGGAAGTACAAATCAAAACCACAATGAGATACCACCTCCCACCAGTGAGAATGGGGCAAATTAACAAGGCAGGAAACAACAAATGTTGGAGAGGATGCGGAGAAAAGGGAACCCTCTTGCACTGTTGGTGGGAATGTGAACTGGTGCAACCACCCGGGAAAACTGTGTGGAGGTTCCTCAAACAGTTCAAAATAGAGCTGCCTTATGACTCAGCAATTGCACTGCTTGGGGTTTTACCCCAAAGATACAGATGCAGTGAAAGACCGAGACACCTGCACCCCAATGTTTATAGCAGCAATGTCCACAGTAGCCAAACTGTAGAAAGAGCTTCAGTGCCCATTAAAAGATTAATGGATAAAGAAGATGTGATCTATATACACAATGGAATATTACTCAGCCATTTAAATGACAAATACCCTCCATTTGTTTCAATGTGGATGGAACTGGAGGGTATTATGCTGAGTGATGTAAGTCAATCGGAGAAGGACAAACATTATATGGTTTCATTCATATGGGGAATATAAAAATAGTGAAAAGGATTAAAGCAGAAAGGAGAGAAAATGCGTTGGAAATATCAGAGAGGGAGACATAACATGAGAGACTCCTAATTCTGGGAAACAAGGGGTAGTGGAAGGGGAGGTGGGTGAGGAAATGCGGTGACTAGGTGATGGGCACTGAGGATGGCATTTGATGGGAAGAGCACTTGGTGTTATACTATATGTTGGCAAATCAAACTCTAATAAATAAAAAATATACAAAAAAATGAGAAGCGAAGAAAAAAAAAGTGATGACGCCCCAACCCAACTGGCTGGGTTTGGTTCTGTGTGTCCACCTAAAGGTCTCTATAAGGAATGCCTGGGTGGCTCAGTGGTTTAGCCTGCCTTCGGCCCAGGGCATGATCCTGGAGTCCTGGGATCAAGTTCCGCATCAGGCTCCCGGCATGGAGCCTGCTTCTCCCTCTGCCTGTGTCTCTGCCTCTCTCTGTGTGTCTTTAATGAATAAATAAATAAAATCTTTAAAAAACAAAAACAAACAAACAAAAAAACAAAGGTCTCTATAGACAGAGCCATCTTACAGCCTGCTCACACAGGGAAGGAAGTCAGCAAACCCACCCAGTGTGGTACACTGCCTCACCTAGGAGCCTAATCAATGATCTATGAGAGGTCACACAGCCCAGGCTATGACCTCACCTAGACAAAGAGCCAACCCAGTAGCTCTGTTCAATTGTTGAGCAGAGACTACAGCCCTTCTTATTCAGGACACCTCAATAGTGACCATGGACATCCTTGGAGCTCAACATACAGGACACAGAGCATAGCCAATGGCCCTGTCCAGCACTAGAACCCAGCCCACAGCCTTGCCTGATTGCTGAGCACAGCCTGAGGTCCCCCCTAATCCCAAAGAGACTTTACCTGAATGCCGAGTCATGCCAGAGGCACATCTGGATTGGGGGCACAGCCTGTACTCTCACCCTACCAGGGCCAATTGCAGACCCAGCCTGCAGCCCCACTCATAAGCAAAGTAAAAACTAGTAGCACCACTCTGCCTGTGACTCCAGCCCACCAGAGGTGAATGCTGATCCAGCTAATGGCTCCACCTGACCATGAAGCCAATACAAAGCCACTCAACCAGGGAGCCAGCCAGCAAGCAGCCCAATCTGAATGCCAAGCTGAGTCAGCAGGCTCACCTAACCAAAGAGCTCAGCCAGGAGTACTCCTATCTCAGAGAAGAGACAGAAGCCTCACCAAATTAGAGACCCTAACAGTAAGCCCCTCCTGCCCTCAGTTACTTCCATCTGACCCATCCAAGCCCCACAGTGAACTATTATTGGTTTAAAAGAGAATGCTGAAACTATAAGATAGGGTACATAAGCCTCATGGCACTAACAAAGAAAAACCCTGTAGTAGATGAGCAAAGTATTGAGATAGAAGAATCAAAGCACACCACCACAAAGGGTCATCAAATCAGAAAAATAAGACAGCAAGGGACAAAGAAGAGAATATAGGAATTACAAAACAGTCAGAAAAAAACAATTAACAAAAGTTAAAAAGAAAAGAATACAATTAACAAAATGGCCATAGTAAGGCCCTACCTATCAATAATTACTTTAACATTGGTGGATGAAATTCTCCAATCCAAAAACCTAGAGAGGCTGGGATGGTTAAAAAAAAAAAAAACAGGAAACTAGATCCAACAATATGCTGTCTACAAGAGATTCACTATAGTTTTAAAGACACACATAGATTGAAAGTGAAGGGATAGAAAACATTCCATACAAATGGTAACCAAAAGAGAGGAGGAATGGCTATACTTCTATCAGAAATAGAGTAAGTTTCAAATAGTCACAAGAGACAAGGAATGTCACTGTATAATGATAAAAGGATTAGTTCACAAACAAGCCATAATAATTGCAAATATGTATGCATCCAACATCAGAACATCCAAATATATAAAGCAAATAATAACAGAGCTGCATGGAGAAATAAACAACAATACAATAAGAAGGGTTTTAATATTCCATACCCAATAATTGATGGATTACTCAGACAGAAAATCAATAAGGAAAGAGCACTACAGTGTTATCTGACTGTATATACACATGATTGCATATAACATATGACTATATGATCATATATTGTTATTCAACACTAGATAGTGATATGTGAAAAACACTATAGATCAAATAGACGTAGCAGACATATATAGAACATTCCACCCAACAGCAGCAGAATACAATCCTTCTCAAGTGCAGACAGAACATGTTCCAGGACAGATCATATGTTTAGACACAAAAAAGTCTTAACAAATTCAAGAAAATTAAAATTATATCACATGTCTTTTCTGACCACTATATAGATACCAATAAGAAGAGGAAAGTTGGGAAATTCACAAACATAGAAATCAAAACACACTACTGAACAAACTATGGATCAAAGGAGAAATTAAAAAATCTTGATATAAATGAAAATGGAAATATAACATGCCAAAATTTATGGAATGCATTAAAAGCTGTTCTAAGAGGAAAGTTACAATCATAAACACCTACATTAAACAAAGAAATATCTCACATAAACAATCAAACTTTACAACTCAAGGAGCTTGAACTAAGGTCAATGGTAACAGAAGAAAAAATAATTAGGATTAGAATAGAAAAAATGAAACACAGAAGAATAAAACAAAAGACTAACAAAACTAAAAAAAATTTAAAAGAATTAGTTTTTTTTTAAAAAACTACACAAAATTGACAAGCCTTTCACTAGGCTAACCAAGAAAAAGAGAAAAAGACTCAAATGAATAAAATTATCAATAAAAGAGGGATATTACAATTGAAACATCATTCCAAAATATCAGAAGAGGGCAGCCTGGGTGGCTTAGCAGTTTAGCACCTGCCTTTGGCCCAGGGCCTGATCCTGGAGACCAGGGATCGAGTCCCACATCAGGTTCCCTGCATGGAGCCTGCTTCTCCCTCTGCCTGTGTCTCTGCCTCTCCCTCTCTCTCTGGCTCTCATGAATGAATAAATAAAATCTTTTATATCAGAAGAGACTACGATAAGCAATTATATACCAATGAATTGGATAATCTAGAAGAAATTGTACATTTCTAGAAACATACAACCTAACAAGACTGAAGCAAGAAAAAAAACAATATCTGAGCAGAATAAATATGAGAAAAGCCATTGAATCAGTAATCAAAAACCTCCCAAAACAGAAAAGTCCAGGACAAGATAGTTTTACTCATGGATTCTACCAAACACTGGTGAATTTAAAGAATCAAAGCCAATCCTTCTGAAATCCTTCCAAAAATTGAAGAAGAGGGAATACTCCCAAATTCACTTTATAAGACCTCCACTATCCAGATACAAAAGGCATGGGATCCCTGGGTGGCGCACGGTTTGGCGCCTGCCTTTGGCCCAGGGCGCGATCCTGGAGACCCGGGATCGAATCCCACGTCGGGCTCCCGGTGCATGGAGCCTGCTTCTCTCTCTGCCTCTCTCTCTCTCCATGTCTATCATAAATAAATAAATCTTAAAAAAAAGGCATATAGATACTAAAGGCCCAATAGCCCGATGAACATAAATGCAAAAATTCACAACAAAATACTAGTTAATAAAGTTAGCACATTAAAAGGATGGTATGCCACAAAGATGGGATTTATCCCTAGGATGCAAAGAAGGCTCAACAAACACAAGTCAATAAACATGATACATTAATATATCGTTGGATAAAAATCACAGAATCCTCATAGCAAAAGCATAATAAAAGCATTTCATAAAATGCAACATGACAAAAATAAAGCCCATATGTAATATAATTAAAACTTCTGGAAGAAAATATAGGGTTAAAAACTCCTTGATGTTGGTCTTGGTAATGAGTTTTTGCATAGAACACCAAAAGCACAAGCAACAAAGCAAAAATAAACAAGTGGCTCTACATCAAACTAAAAAAGTTATCTTTACAGCAAAAGAAATTATTAACAAAATACTTATAACAGAATAATAATGGTGACACAAAGAATAGGAGAAAATACGTGTAGACCATATGTCTGATAAGGCATTAATTTCCAAAATATTTAAGGAACTTCTACAACTCGATACTTAAAAAACAAAGAAAACCCCAAATAATTCAATTAAAAAAGGGGCGAAGGACCTGAGCTGATATTTTTCCAAAGAAGATATCCACATGTCCAAGAGGTACATGAAGTTGTGCTTAACATCAGTAATTACCAAGAAATACAAATCAAAAACACAAAAGATATCACCTCACACTTGTGAGAATGACTATCATCAAGAAGACAACATATGTTGGAAAGGAAATGGAGAAAAGGAAATACTTCTGCGCTGTCAGTGGGAATGCAAATTGGTGCAGTAGGTATGAAAACAGTATGAAGGATTCTCAAAAAATTTAATACAGATTCTCAAAAAATTAAATACTCTATATGATCTACCAATCCCACTTCTGGGTATATATACCTAAAGGAAATGAAATTAGTATCTTTAAGAGATGCCTGCATCCCTATGTTCACTGCAGCATGGTTCACAATAGCCAAGACATATAAAGAACCCTAAGTCTCCACTGACAGATGAATGGACTAAGAAAGTATGGTGCATAATACCGACATATATTCAAATACAGGTGTGGGCACACAGGAATACTAAAAAAGAAAAAATCTTGGGGCACCTGGGTGGCTCATTTGGTTAAGCATCTATCTGCTTTTGGCTCAGGTCACAATCCCAGGGTACTGGGATCAAGCCCCACATCAGGCTCCTTGCTCAGCGGGAAGCTTTCTTCTCCCTTTCTCTCTGCCCTCCCTGCCCCCATTTGTGGTCTATCAAATAAATAAATAAAATCTTAAAAAAAAAAAAAGAAATCCTGCCATTTGGAACCACATGGATGTATCTTGAAGTCATTATGCTAAGAGAAATAAGTCAGACAGAGAAAGATAAATGCTGTATGATCTCACTTACATGTGGAATTTATAAAATCAAACTCATAAAAATAGACAATAAAAAGGTGTCACCTGGGAGAAGGGCGTGGAGAGATGGAGGAAATGGTTACAAGATAAATAACTACTAGGGGTAAAATACACAGGATGGTGACTACAGTTAACAGTAATGTATTGTATATATGAAAGCTCCTAAGAGAGTAGATCTTAAATGTCCTCACCACATTCTCTAAAAAAAAAGGTAGCTGTGACATGATGAATGTGTTAATCAACCTTCCTGTAGTAATCATTTCACAATGTAATCACATTGTACACCTTAAATTTACATGTTATATGTCATTCATGTGTCAATAAACCTAATGAAAAATATCATTCTGGAAAAAATAACAAAAAGATAAACTATAAAGGGCACCCTGGCAGACATAACTATGCACAACCTAAAAACTAGGAAGGGTGAAAACATGAAAAACTAATAAAAGGTCAATAAAACTTGGGGAAAATCTTTGCAACTTTCACAACAAATAAAAAAATACCTCGATGCTTTAAAAGATTAAGTCAGTAAGAAGAATAATAAGCATTACACACTGAAAACCAAGCAAAAAGCACAAATAGGAAATATAGATACACACAGAAATATAACTACACAAGGCACACATGCACACAACTTGATCAACCTGCTTAGCATTAAAGAATTGGAGAAAATATACAGTTACCTCCTACTTTAACCATATTTTCAGACTGAAACAATGAAAAAATAATTAGACAGTGTTTGGGAAGCATACAGAAAAACAGACACAGTCATGTATTGCTTGTGAAAAAAAGGTACATTATTGAAGAGTAATTTAAAATCATAAATCAGGGATCCCTGGGTGGCGCAGCGGTTTAGCGCCTGCCTTTGGTCCAGGGCGCGATCCTGGAGACCCGGGATCAAGTCCCACGTCGGGCTCCCGGTGCATGGAGCCTGCTTCCCTCTGCCTGTGCCTCTGCCTCTCTCTCTCACTGTGTGCCTATCATAAATAAATAAAAATTTAAAACAATAAAATCATCAATCAAATGGTTTAAAAATGAATATCAATTAAAAATTCTACTCTGTATTTTCTTTTACTCTTAGGATATAATTTGCAATGTTGCAAACCTCTATACTGTTCAGTAAAGACTCTTTAAATTTGTGTACAATCGAAAGCAACTCCTAAATCAATAGTGAGGAACTGAATTAGTGAATGGTGGTACATCCATTTGATGGAATACTATTGGCCCAAACAAAATATTGGTGAATAGGTGTTTAAAAATTATATAAAAATGAGCAAATTAATTGAAAACAGTGTTGCTTTTATTTATTGTATTAATTGAAAGCAACGTGGTAGATTGTAAAGACACACACAATTTTTATCATGAGGGTGTAAGCAGCATTGATGTGGTTTACCTTTTCTACCTATATTTAAACATTTTCCTACAATAAAAATGAATTTCGTCTTTTGTGGTAAAAGGAAAGATTTTTTTAGAAATAAAAAGAGTTAAATTCTTAAAAAGAGTCAGTATGTGGTCTTTATCCATAGTATTATCTTCGTTCATTTGTATTATCCAGTAACATCCAAAAGTAAAGACTCCCTTCAAGTATATTTTTTTTTTAAATGGAAAGGTCCTCTGTTTTTCTTTTTTATTTATTATGATAGTCACAGAGAGGAGAGAGAGGCAGAGACACAG